>NC_073304.1:231255860-231263360 GCF_027595985.1 Sorex araneus
TTCATTAAGGCATAGGTGGAAATAGATGCCTTATTCTCGTTCAAAGAGACATTTTCGTAGGTGGGGGTCACACTTGCAATGTTCATTGTTCCTCCTGTCTCATTCAGTTATCTAATATATATATTTATTGCACTAAAGCGATCCCGTCACCACAAGCAACCCCTCTTGTATCTGTCTTAAAGGCAATCCCTACCCCTGGAGCAATAGTCTACAGCAGAATATGGGCTGTTTGCCATGCACACGGCCAACCCTGGGTTCTAATTCCTTCGTCCCTCTCGGAGAGCCCAGCAATCGACCGAGAGTATCCCCCCACACGGCAGAGCCCGGCAAGATCCCCGTGGCGTATTTGATATGCCAAAAAAGAGTAACAACAAGTCTCACAATGGAGACGTTACTGGTGCCCGCTTGAGCAAATCGATGAGCAACAAATCGATGACAGTTCTACAGTAGAATGCTATGGTCCCTAAGGATTCAGGAAGACAGGAAGATACTTTAGCATTGCCCCCTTTCTCTCTCCACGCTTACACACATTCAGTAAATTGCTTCGGAACTTCTCTGACCGAAGTCGGAGGTTATCTTGAAGTGAACACAACATAAGCTCGTCTAGACATTATGCCTTCTTAGACACCAATTATCAATGCTTGGAAGATAGGACAACTTTGCTAGGCAGTGCAGGTACAAAGGGAAGGAGCAGCTTGGCCATGTTCGTCTGCTTTGAGTTTTAGTTGTGCAGGAAATGAAGTTAACTGGAGACTGCGCTAGAGCTGCTTATAGAATCAGAATAAATAAGAATCAATATCATTTCGATTCTTTCTTTTTAATTTTTTGCTTTTGGGGTCATGCCAGCGGTGCACAGGGGTTACTCCTGACTCTGCACTCAGGAATTACTCCTGGCAGTGCTCAGGGGACCATATGGGAGACTGGGAATCGAACCAGGGTCGGCCACGTGCAAGGCAAAACGTCCTACCCGCTGTGCTATCACTCCAGCCCCATTTCGATTCTTTAAACTGTGTGAGGTTCTGCTAATTGTGGTCTCTCCAACCAGAGTCCATGGAGCTGCAGGCAGCGTTTGGCCAGTGGGAACAGTGATCAGGAAACTGAGAAAGTGGCACTTTGATGAAGTGTACCTTGTTATCACATTTTGAAGAAGTTAAGGGATGTGGCAGCATCAAGCTCTGCTTCACTGTTACCCAGGAATGACTGTCTCCTCCATTGGACAGTGTGTTCCTTCTCCTGAGAGGTTGATTATTCAGCATAGAACAGAGAGTTCCATATTGCAGCACATTAGCTACTTGTGAAATTAATCATCTCTCTTCTCCTTCTGCAGTGAAGACTGTATTTTAATATGCTACCTAAACACTTGCTGCCTCAGGGTAGGATTGATGGAATTTGACAACCAATTAAAGTGGCTTCTTTAAGATTAAATTTTTATTACCAAGGGATTCATTTCCTCAAAAAAAATCAATCCCATGGCTTCAAGACTATTCAACATCCAGTTTAAAATTATGATTCATATCTCTATACTGTTCCCGTTTCATTAGATCCAGAGCTTATGTATTCTAATTGAAGACATGTCATTGGCTCCCTATTAAAATTTAAACATGCAAAGTTCCTTATTCTGTAAATACTTTTCTCCGTGTTGGGCTTTCCGTTTTTACATCCTCCGATGGTGCAACATTATGCAAGTGTTTAATTATATTAGTCGATTGTACATGGTTACATATGTTCATCCTGCAGTCCACAAAACCATTGTGTGTGTGTGTGTGTGTGTGTGTGTGTGTGATGGGAGTGTTTAGAATTAGCTGACAATTAATTTCATTATACCAAGAGCACTTTCCCTGAAGATCGAAAAGCCAGCATCTCTCTGTATGAAGGTGCTGCCCTATTCTTGGTAATTGCAGTTCCTCTCCAGCTTCATATAAAGGCAGGCACAGCATTGAGTAGACCCTTGAGTTTGTTTTCAGGAACATGATGAAACTAACAGTCTGTGCTCTAGATCCGGGTTTCATCTGCAGACTGCTGTTCACATTTCACAATCTTATCACTGAGCATCACAACAGGAATATGACAATGGTCTTCGGCTTACCCAAGGCCCGGACACACTGGCGGCCACAGACACTAGACATATCCATAGAAGCAGCATCTCTGTCAAAAGAAGTTTCCCAGGTTTCACCCATGACTGAGATCAGTGACAGATCCAGTGGCTCATGAAAGTGCAGCCATTCACCTCCAAGACTTCCCTTAAAAAAAAAAAATCTCCCACTTGCTGCATGAAACAACATTATGCAAGTATTTAATTTTATTAGTTACTTAAGTTATTTGTTACTTTCCTTCCAAAGACAGCTCTTCCAAGCATCATGGATTCTGAGCAAAACTACTTCCCAAGAAAGAGGAGAGATATAGAGATAGAGAGGGAGGGAGGGAGAGAGAGAGAGAAAAGAAAATTATCCGCCATTAGTGGTGGGGGTGGGGAGGGGGCAGGAAGGAAAACTAGGACCACTGGTGGTGGGGAAAGTACACTGGTGATGGGATGGGCTACGTGACTGAAATCCAACCATGAACAACTTCGTACATGTGTCTGTGATTCATAAAAAAATTAAAATTAAAAAAAAAGAAAGTAAGCATTTTCCTTCCTTGACACAAACTCTTTATGTTCAGAACTCTTAACTTTCCAGCTAACTCCACATCACCAGGGCTGGGAAACAGCTCAGCACTTACCGGGCACGAGGGAGGTCCAGAATCTGACCCTGGGTGCCATCAAAAATAAGATGTTAAATATCATTATCCATATAAAGTCACTGTCACTGTCATCCCATTGCTCATCGATTTGCTCAAGTGGGCACCAGTAACGTCTCTTATTGTGAGACTTATAGTTACTGGTTTTTGGCATATCGAATATGCCACGGGTAGCTTGCCAAGCTCTGCTGTACGGGCGCAATACTCTCGGTAGCTTGCCGGGCTCTCCGAGAGGGACGGAGGAATCGAACACGGGTCCGCCGCTTGAAAGGCAAACGCCCTACCGCTGTGCTATTCACTCCCAGCCCCCCATCTAAAGTATGGCACAGAAAGCTCCTAACCAGTGCCACCCTGGAGAGGCCAGGGAATGTGTGAAGGGCAGAAAGTAAAGGCATCTAGATGAATGGGTTTTTGTTTGTTTGTTTGTTTGTTTTGGTTTGGGGGTTAAGATCATTCAGTTGCCTGCCGTGGTGCTGATGGGTTTGATTCCTGGCACAGCATCCCTGGAGTTAGCCAGGAGTGCCCACAGAGTGCAGGGTCAGGGGATAGCCCAAGCACAGCCAGATGTGCTCCAAGCATTTTTAAAAGGAACATAAAACTTCAGTTGATGGGCTAGGCTGGCAATCCAGGGGTGAGGGTATGTGCCTGGCATGCATACAGCCCTGAGTGGACCCTGGCGCTCAATGACTTCCAAAACGCCATTGGGTGTGGCCCTAGTGGCCCCGGGCACTGCAGGCCTGGAGACCACAGCCCACCTCTTTGGCTGATTATTACAGGGGACAGCCCAGGGTCCTTTAAATATACCTTGGGAAGCCCATACAAAAGTTAAAGGAAGTGCACACACACACACACACACACACACACACACACACACACACACACGGACAAGACAGTAATAGAGGCCAACGCCTTTGTAGAAAATTGATAGTTTAGAATTCAAAGATTTAACAACCTGAGTTGATGTGTTAGTTCAAAATGTGTCAGATTTGGAATGACTGTGGTAAACATCTCACAGCTTCAGCCCCCGCTTCAAGAAAGAGACTGCTTAGCGAGAGGATTAAGCCTTTGGTCTTAGGAGCTATGAGACAAAACTGAACAATGACATGCCGGAAAGTAAAGAATAACAAAACTACTAAGGCTAAGGTGGTGATTGAATCTGACCCTTTTTTAGCTCACTTGGAATTGGAATAAAAGTTTACACAGAATTTTTCTCTGTAGGATTTATGTTGAGCAGAGTGCACGTACTAAACAATGTATTCTAAAACGCTAGGCATTCACACACACACACACACACACACACACACACACACACACACACACACACACCCCAAAACGTGGACTATTACAATACATCAAAAACTTGCATGGCTTGGGTTCGTGGAAGCGCAATGCAATCCTGCCCCCTGGTGGTAGTCGGAATTTGACATGCCTGATACTTTTTTTTTTTCTTTTTGTTTGTGTTTGGGTGACACCTGGAGACGCTCAGGGGTTACTCCTGGCTCTGCACTCAGGAATCACACTCCTGGTGGTGCTTGGGGGGGGGGGGGGATCATATGGGATGTCAGGGTTCGAACTCAGTCAGCCGTATGCCAGATAGACACCCCTACCCGCTGTACTACCGCTCTGACCCCTCGGTCACTTTTTCAACCACAGTATGTCTTTTATTGTTACTTCTTACGCCAATCCCAGCGGTGTGTTTGGGGCTTACTCCTGGTTCTGTGCTCAGGGACCCCTCCTGGCGTGCTGGAAGGAGCACATAGAAATTCAGGGATCAAACATTAGTAGGGCATGTGTAAGGCAAGTACTGAATTCACGTACTATCTCTCCAGTCCCAAGAGCTATATTCTACGCCCGAAGTTATAAAACAAAATCCAATAATTTCAATGACATGCAGAATATACAGGAACCCTGAGAGTTACTGATTTGAGTTCAGTAAACTGATCTCATACTTGTTTTATTAGTCTAAAAAGAAGCCCATTGAAATGTACTCGGAGAAGGGTGGGTGTTGGAACATTGTATGACTCAAACCAACCACGAAAACTTTGTAACTATGTACCTCATAGGGATTCAATAAAACAAGGAAATAAACAAGAAAATCCTAACAAGAAAAAAATTTAAATTGGTGGCAACTTTAAAACCATTTTAAGTATTTTCTATGTATTAGGCAGAAAATAAGAGCCTGGAGAGAAAAGATTTTATATTAGTATGTGTCTATCTTCAAATGAGCCAAGATAGAACCAAGATTAAACCAGTTGCAATGGACTAAGGATAGTGTAGAACTTTCCAGATAAACTCACAACTCAGAGCTAAGTCCTTAGAAGAAACTTGAAAAGGAAAACTATAGAATTTATGTTACTATTTTTATTTTTGCATTGCTGGGGTGTGTGTTATCATTCTTCAATCTACTTTGCATCTTCCTCCAAACAATACAAATTAAGGAACACCAAACCAATAAGTTGATTAAAATTGGGTACTAGAATGCCCTTAAGGAGTTAAAGATAAAATAGAGGAAAAACAGGATAGAAGAGATAAACACTTTTTAAACGAAGACAATTGATACAGCTAAATATTCAAACCACGGAGTCAACAATGCTGAAATCTTGAGACCGGAATTTAACAACCCCACTTAACAAAATTCCCGTCAAGAAGGCAGGTTAGGGAGGAGGATGTAAGGGAGGAAACTTGGAAACACTAGGGAGAGGGAAGTTGACCCTGGTGGTGGGATTAGAGTTAGAATATTGTATGTCTAGAACTCAACTCTAAAATTCTTTGAAAACCAGTCAGTGCTTTCATGAAATAAAAAAAGAAAACTGAAACATTCAAGATTACATTAAATATAAATAATCTAATGATAACACAAAGACCAAAATTGTCAGATAGGATAAGAAAAGCGAACTCATTTATTGACATTGCTTTGAAGGACTTTGAAGGCACACTTCATTTATTTATTTTGCTTTTTGGGTCACACCTGGCGATGCACAGGGTTTACTCCTGGCTCTGCGCTCAGGAATTACTCCTGGCGGTTCTCAGGGGACCATATGGGATGCTGGGAATCGAACCCGGGTTGGCCACATGCAAGGCAAACGCCCTACCCACTGTGTTATCGCTACAGACCCTGAAGGAACACTTCAAAACTAATGATCTAGATTCAAAGTTAAGCGTGAGGAAACTACATGCCTTACAAATGTTAATAAAAATGAAGATGGAGTGACTGTATTCCTATGATACATAATAGAAATTCATAAAAAGAAAGGGGATAATACTTAATACTCAAAAGGTAAATTCCTCAATAAGAATCTTTAATAACCAATTACCTAATAAACAGATGCCAAATGTCAAAAAAGAGAAAGAAATTGGAAGAAAAAAGAACAGACAAGTATGATAGTATCCTCAGAGATTTTAATACTCTCTTGTCACAAAGTGATTGACTGAGCACACAGAAACAGCAAGAACAGGAAAGACCTGGCAGCCAAATTACTTAACTGTTCCTCTTAGTGACTCCCAAACCTGAAACATTAAATATCCATCACAAAACTTTTCAGAATCCTAGAGCTTACTTTGCACCATCAGTAACCCGAAAACTAGATTGACCCGCAGATTCAATGGAGAAAGACATCTTCTTAAGATCACAAATGTGGCCACCTTGTCCAGAAGCTCCAGTTCTGATGAAAATATTCATGGCAATATTTTTGACATGCATTAAAAGGAGACAGAGGGATAGACACAGAACTCCAAAGTAGAATTCTTACCTCATACAGATGAACTTAAAATAGATGATGTACTTCAGTAACTCATAACATGAAGAAAAATTGGAGAAAAATTTTTATGGTATTGGGTTAGTCATGTGTAAAAAGCCGGTGTAATATTTTTTTTCCCTCCACTTTTTGAGTCACACCTGACGATGCACAGGGGTTACTCCTGGCTCTGCACTCAGGAATTAGGAATTACCCCAGGCGGTGCGCAGAGGACCATATGGGATGCTGGAATCGAACACGAGTCAGCCGCGTGCAAGGCAAATGCCCTACCCACTGTGCTATCGCTCCAGCCCCTGGTGTAAGAATATGCTTAGGAACTTTATTTAAACCCGTGGTTTACCAGGTTGTTCATGACACAGTTGATTCAGTGTTTGATGTTCCAATACCAATCCCACCACCATTGTGATCTCCCCCAACCAGTGTTCCCAGTTTCTTCCCCTCCACACAAGCCTGTCTCCCTCGGTAGGCAAAAAATAATTGATTTTCTGTCACTTGTTAGAATAAAATGGCAAATGGAGTTATCAAAAAATAGTTTGGTAAAACTAAGTTTGTTAATTAAAAAAAAAAAAGAAAAACGAAATTGCTTGTGATATAGACTGGAGCAATAGTACAGCTTGTAGGGCGTTTGCCTTACATGCAGCCGACCCAGGTTCAATTCCTTTGCCCCTCTCCCAGAGCCTGGCAAGCTACTGAGAGTATCCCGCCCGCATGGCAGAGGCTGGCAAGCTACCCATGTCATATTTGATATACTAAAAGCAGTAACAACAAGTCTCACAATGGGCACTGGTAATGTACCTGCTCAAGCAATTCGATATCTAGCAATGGGATGACAGTGACAGTGACAGTGACAGTGATGGGAGAAGAAGCTCTGAAAGGAAAGAAGTATTCACCTATCTTACACAGAACAGAAAGACTTATTGGTAAAATTATCAAGATCTTATAATTTAGCAATATGCAAAAAAAATCAAGAAAATATAACAAA
This sequence comes from Sorex araneus, assembly GCF_027595985.1. NCBI lineage: Eukaryota > Metazoa > Chordata > Mammalia > Eulipotyphla > Soricidae > Sorex > Sorex araneus. The sequence goes on from NC_073304.1 coordinate 231,263,334, forward strand.
AGATGTATTCTCAGTCATGACAATATA
>NC_073304.1:232298360-232407829 GCF_027595985.1 Sorex araneus
GCACCAAGAATTGGAGTCTGTCTCACAACGAAAGACAAACAAACAATCAAAACAGAACACTTTAGAGCTTTAATTTTGGGGGGTGTTTTCTTGCTCTATGTTCTTCTATCAACTCATGTTCTCTTCTCATAACTAATAGGAATACATTCTCTGAGGACAAGCAAAAAATTAGAACACAGTGTTGCCCATTCACCATGTTCCTTTGCACACCCTAGAGTGAAATAAGATGCCAAACCACATTTTTGAGCTAACATTCTGTTTATTCTTATAAGAAATATGAAGTCGGAACACTTGGTAGTTTATATCTATTAAAACTTTTAGAGAATAGGAAAAAATTTCCATTCATAGCTAATTTCAAAACTGCAAAACTTCTAAAGGATCCCTTGACAAGTCTTCCTTCCAGTCTATGTGTGAATTGATCCCTTTTACTGAATACTGGAGAACTTATTTCTCTAGTGAAATATGCTCACTCTTCCATAAGAAGTGATGTAAGCCTCACTGACTTAGGAAGAAGCTCAATAGAATATGTTGTTTTTTTTTTGCCTTTTTGTTCACACCCAGCAATACACAGGGGTTACTCTTGGCTCTTCACTCAGGAATTACTCCTGGCGGTGCTCGGGGAACCATGTGGGATGCTGGGAATTGAACCTGGGTCGGCTGCAAGCAAGGCAAACATCCTACCTGCTGTGCTATCACTCCAGCCCCCAATAGATTACGATTTGTAAATTATTAATTTACCTGTGAATTTCCATAAAGGTCCTCTTATATTTAAGATTCTACTTATTTGATCAATGAGGATTTGGGATTGAAAATAATGATCATTTATGAAAAGGTCAACTATCTTGCCAATGAAACAAGTGGACACTAAATAGGTGCATGCGTTCTGCTTTCTTTTGAAATTTCTGTGTTGCTCTACAATGAAATAAAGTCTCACCTCTCACACCCTAAGAAAAGATCTGGACATAGAGATTCAAATCATCATCGTTCCCCTACGTAACCTTTACTCTAATTAATGACTAGAATGACTCAGTGATTGGGACTTTTGCCAATTATTAGCACCATGTCTGTGTTCTGTTTCTCCACCCAGATTCAATAAATAATTCAAGACTTGCTGGAGTCTGAAATAAAAAAAATCAAGGCTGAAACCCTGGGTATATTAAAACCATTCCTGCAATAACCCCCAACGAGGAAATGAACTAATCATTCCTGTTGTTTGACTAAGTTCCAGCTGAGCATGTTGGAATCTCGGCTCCTTGGAAAGGAAGCCTGGGTTTGAGCAAACAAGAGAAAAGCATTGACTGACCCTCAGTAGTTTTTCTTTTTTTAATATCTCCGATGTACTCTCATTTTTCCCATCACATGTGTCTCATTCTTCCATTTCAGCTCTTGATAGGTGAGCTGAGGAGAGAGAATGGTTAGCGATGGGTGACTCATAGCCTGCATCCTTTATATTTCAGTAGGGGAAAGCAAATCAGAGAAAATAAATGACTAACAAGCTCTCTGACAGGTTCTTTTAATAATTCTCTTAACCTAAGATTTTTAAGGGCACCAACCGAGAGATAGTAAGAACACAACCAAGGGAAAGTAAGAATCAATCCGTAAAAATTACTCTGTAACTGAGAATCTTTAGAACATCAGAAAGTCTTGGATACATAGCTATACCCGTCTCTTGTATCACTGGTGTAACTGAAGTGCTGGTGCCTGTTCACCCATTAATTCTTTTTTTTTAAAATTTATTTATTTTTAATTAGAGAATCACCGTGAGGGTACAGTTACAGATTTATACACTTTTGTGCTTATACTTCCCTCATACAAAGTTTGGAACCCATCCCTTCACCAGTGCCCATTCTCCACCACCCGTAAACCCAGCATCCCTCCCACCCTCCCCAATCCCATCTCCCCCCCACCCCACCCTGCCACTGTGGCAAGGCATTCCCTTCTGTTTTCTCTCTCTAATTAGCTGTTGTGGTTTGCAATAAAGGTGTTGAGTGGCCGCTGTGCTCAGTCTCTAGCCCTCATTCAGCCCGCAACTCCCTTCCCCCACATGGCCTTCAACTACAATGTAGTTGGTGATCGCTTCTCTGAGTTGCCCTTTCCCCGGAACATGAGGCCAGCCGCGAAGCCATGGGGTCAACCTCCTGGTACTTATATCTACAGTTCTTGGGTATTAGTCTCCCACTCTGATATTCTATATACCATAGATGAGTGCAGTCTTTCTATGTCTGTCTCTCTCTTTCTGACTCATTTCACTCAGCATGAAACTTTTCATGCCCATCCACTTAACTACAAAATTCTTGACCTCCTTTTTTCTAACAGCTGCATAGTATTCCATTGTGACCCATTAATTCTTGTTCTCTTCTTCTCCCCTTTATATCTTTCCCTCTGTCTCCTCTCTAAACAACGAGATCAAGGTTGACCTAGGTATCCCCTTTTTCTACAATACATTTCCTCATCCAGTGTTCTTTATTCCACAGATAAGTGAGTTCATCCTGTGTTTGCCTTTCTTCAGCTGGCTTACTTCACTCAGCTTGATATCTTCCCGTTTCAACCAACCATGTTGTAGCAAATTGCATAATTTCATCAGTCTTTGCAGTTGCATAGTATTCCAATGTGTATATATACCACATCTTCATAATCCATTCACCTGTCATTGTTCACCTAGGTTGAATCTGTATCTTAGCGATTGTATTGACACAATACTGGTGTGCATTTGTCTTTTTGAGAGTGTTTTTTATGTCCTGGGGATAGATGCCTCAAAGTAGAATTGCTCAGTTATCTGGCAGTTCAATTCAAAGTTTACTGTGAGAACTCCCCATATTGTTTTCCATGGGGATTGTACCGGAAACATTCCCACCAGAAGTGAACGAGAGTTTCTTTTTCACCACATCCCCGCCAACACATATTGTTCCAACTATTTTTGATATGTGCCATTCTCACTGGTGATCGTATATTATTGTCATCTTGATTTGGGTTTCTCTGATAATAAGTGATGCTGAGCATTTTTTAATGTGCCTAGTGGCCATCCACCTGTCTTCCTCTGAGAATTTATTTCTCTCCTCATTTGTTGATGGGGTTTTTGAATTTTTTATTTGTTTTATTTGTATCTTTGTGAGTACTTTATATATCCTAGAATCCTTTATCTGATGTGTTGAATGCAAATATTTTTTTCCCATTCAGTTATCTGACTTTGAGTTTTAGCCCTTGTTTTTTTGTCATGCAAAAGCTCTTTAGCTTTATGTAGTCCCATTTGTTTATTTTTTATTGTGTTGCCTTTGCCAATGGTGTCAGACCACTGAAGAGAATGGTTCAGAGGTTCAGATCCTAAAGTGTTCTACCAATATTTTCCTCGATGTATTTTACAGTTTCGGGTCAGATTTCAAGGTCTTTGATCCACTTGAAATTGACTTTTGTGTGAGGTGTAAGATATGAATCCAATTTTATTTCACATGTTATTATTTATCCAACTTTCCCAGCATCATTTGCTAAAGAAGCTATCTTATACACTGTCATGTTCTCAGATCCTTTACTGAAAATTAATTGTCCATACACATGGGGTTTTGTTGTAGGGTATTCAATTCTGACCCTTGATTGGCTATAACCACCAATCATGAGTAAGGGATATAGCCACATATCCAAAACACAGATTCAGCAAAACCGAAAACATGAGACCTACGCAATAATCACTGAAACTTTGTAATGTGCCTGTCAGGTGGGGTGGGGTGGGGGTTGGTGTGGGGAGGGAATCTGGGAGCACTGGTCGAGGGAAGTTGACATGGGTAGAGAGATTGGTGTTGAATTATTATGTGCCGAAAATGCAGCTATCATTAGCTTCGTAAATCATGGATCTTTATTAAGAATTATTTTTAAAGCATCAGTAAGTCTTCCCCCAGCAAATCTTGTAGTTCATCATACTTTCTATGGATGAAATGATTTAAATATCTAAATTGTGCCCTTAATCCTATGAAGATAAGCCTGCTCAGATGCAAATACGGGCATGGGAAGGATAAGCTGGTCATTCAGCAAGTCATTTGTAGGATTTGGAGTCAATGTATAGTTCTTTCTAAGCAAAGGTCAGTCTAAGAATAAAGTTGCATGTCAAACATTCAATTAAATGTGATGAGTGACATATGGAAAAAGGAAAAAAAAAGATATATAGTATACTTTCTCTGGAGCTAAGCAGATTAGGTATACAATGTATTGATATCAGGCTACTTGTCCCTTTTTTTTTTTTTTTTTTTGCTTTTTGGGTCACACCTGGCGATGTACAGGGGTTACTCCTGGCTCTGCACTCAGGAATTTCCCCTGGCCGTGCTCAGGGGACCATATGGGATGCTGGGATTCGAACCCGGGTCGGCCGCGTGCAAGGCAAACGCCCTACCCGCTGTGCTACCGCTCCAGCCCCCTACTTGTCCCTTTTAACATACATGCACAGAGTAAAGAAGTCTTCTGCAAAAGGAGAGAAACCAATGCAAACTTAACATTGAGCACGTGACTTCACACATACGTGTTTAGACTTATTAATGTGACTCAGTCAGACAATAAAAACATGTTTGGGCCTGAGAACGTTCTCCAAATGAAATATGGGTCTGTGTATAGCAGTAATGTCTGAATTTTTTTATTGTTGTTGTGATTATTTTGGTTTTTCAGAAATATTTTTCTCCTCTGGTGAAAGAAAAAGAAATGCTCACATTTCCAAGTGCACAGGCGCAAAATAATTAGGTTGATGGAGACCTTTGTTCAAGGAAAAGGGTTTCTGTTTAAAGTGGTGATGCACACAAAATTTACAATCATGACAGTCATTTGTTCCCTTTCATTCATGCTGAGAGTACTCCTGTCATGGTAGAGATAAGCAGAGAGGGAAGAGAGAGATTATAAGAAAGAAAAAGGAAGAAGGGCAATGTCCATTTTCCACCTTTTTAACAGTCAAAATAGACAATGTGGCCAATTGGGCATATGGAGAACAATATGCGGAGCTTTCGAGATAGAACTCGGTCTGTGCTAGGAGAAAAAGCACAAGGGGAGCTCTCTTCCGACCCACATTTTCCTTTCTCACGCTTGGATGTTAAGTCCGTTCCACTTGAGAATGGAAGAATGTTAGCAACCTACTGCACCCAAGGAAATGATTGGAGGCTGACTTATTAGTGACATGATTGAGCTGATTAATCTATCCCAGAAGAGCAGTTACTTTAACGTCCTTTGTATAGGAATGAGTGCCACATTTCCTTCTAAATGAGATGGGAGTGTCCTCAGTGATTTAAGCCACTTTGGGTTGGTTTCATGCTAATAGCATCAAGTAGGTGATTGGTTTAGAAATGGGGAGTCATAAACCAATTTTGAGTCAATACAAAGCAAGGAGAGAATTTCCCCGGGTTCCTGTGTGAAAGAAGCAACATGCCTCCTTCAGTTATTGTTAATGATCATTTGAGACTTTGGTATGAGATGGCTGGTGTAAAACCAATAGACTAGCTCTCATGATAAATATGCTGTGTTTTAGCCTATCAGAAATGATGAGAATATCTGATTTCCTGGTTCTCCTCTGTTCTAGGTGAATATAGACATGTTTTTTATTTGTTGTTTCTTATTTTTGCTTTTTGAGTCACACCTGGTGATGCACAGTAGTTACTCCTGGCTGTACACTCAGGAATTACTCCTGGCGGAATTACTCAGGAATTACTCAGGAATTACTCAGGGGACCATATGGGATGCTGGGATTTGAATCTGGATCCGCGTGTGCAAGGCAAATGCACTGCCCGCTGTGCTATTGCTCCAGCCCGACTATTGACATGTTAGTGATAGAAATCTATGAGGTAGGGCCAGAGAGATAGTACAACAGTAGAAGTGCTTGCCTTGCACATGTCTGACCTGGGTTCGATACCTGGCATTCCATATGGCCCCCTGAGCACTGTTGAGAATGATCTCCGAGCATAGATCCAGGATAAAGCCCTGAGCACTGCTGGATGTGGCCTTAAACAAGAGAAATAAATCTGTGAGGAAATTGCAAAAACTTAACATCTTTTTTATCCCACATAAATATTAATCTTTTATTTATACAAATGTAGCTCTGCAATGTAGCACTGTCGTCTCATTGTTCATTGATTTGCTCAAGCGACCACCAGTAACATCTCTATTGTGAGACTTGTTACTGTTTTTGGCATATCAAATATGCCACAGGTAGCTTGCCAGGCTCTGCCATGCGAGCGGGATACTCTCGGTAGCTTACTGGGCTCTCTGAGAGGGATAGGAATCGAACTCGGGTTTGCCACATGCAAGCCCTACCCACTGTGGTATCGCTCCAGTCCTATACAAATGTAGAGAAATGATTCCTCTAGTAGAATTCTGTCTCTTTGTGAGGTAAATGTGTGCAGGGAGCAGGTGGGAACAATTGAGTTAAGAGTTGGGTATGACCTTGCAGACAAGGAAAATGGGCCTCAAAAAGGCCCAGTGGTGTCCTCAGACTGCATTGAGCTCAACTCCCAGAAACAGCTGGTGAGCCCCGTTCAGGAAAGGGGAGGGGCTTGGAAGAGTGAGAGGTGTGCCCTGAGATGGGTTCAAGTATGACCAGACACAGTCAAATATAGCAAGTAAATTAAGGAATGTAGAAGTGAAAGCAGCACCCAGTTCTAGGAAACAGAAGAGAAGGAGAAATGCAGAGACAATTCCAGGGCACATCGGTCTATTTGTTGCAGCAGGCAGCTCCCCCCATAAAGGTGTGTGTGCCCCAAGACTGGCATAGTGCAAGATTCCCATGTGCAGTCCTGTGCTAAACTTTATCCTGGTGATTGTGCAAGTTATTATGATAGCATCAGGGTGACTTGCTCCTAGAATGAAGAAAAGTACTCCTCTGGCCAATAGATACCAAAATTTACAAGTGCAAGAGGGTCCAGGAAATAGTTCAGATGTTCCCTTGGCTCACATGAAGCTAGAACAAGATCCATAATGATCTTCAGAGTTCCCAAGGTGCTTGGTGTGGAGAAAAGAGCTCCTCCCTACAAAAATGGGTAGTCCTCAAGGTCTGGGTCTACAGGAGTGTCCCCTCCGGGGTCTGTCGTGCCAACTTTGTGGTTGCAGGTGAAGGAACTATCACTGGCTGGTCACCAAAACCTGAGAACTTGTTTTCACGGCAGCTAAGTTCTGGGATAGATCATCTCAGACTTGTTGAATGGAGTGGAACCCAGATATCAACCATTGTACTCTTGACATCTCCTCCATGGACAAGTTGGGGCCTGGAGATATGCTCCCCAGCTTAGTTATTAAATATGCCTTAAGGGACATTAAGCAGTGAGACTCATTTCTCCTTGTATTGATATAATGTAGAGGCATGACTATAGGATAATTTTGAGACAGATCAGACAGATGGCAAAACATTCATTGAAAATAGCTAAGCCCACAAGGAATGGCACGGTACAATAAACTGTGTGTCTTTGATGATATTATAAATTATTTAATCAGTCAATGCTGTACTGGATCCTGAATTACTGTAACAAGAAATAACCTGGGAGACGTATAAGAAAATGCTATTTTGAATACTTGAGCAAGTTGGTTGCATTGCTAAATGCAACTGATTGCCTTGATAGTCTCAATTAATATCATGCCTTCATCCTTTGTTGGATCTGTAGACATTTGTGAGTTGTACTTTATCCTACCAAACAAAACAGAAGTGAAGGAGTGTTGGTTCTGAGGCTGCAACCTAAGTGAATTTCATTCTCTGTCCCCTATCTTGAAATTATTTTTTTTCTTATTTTTAATTGTTTTTCTAATTTTCATAGAGTCATTCGCAATCATGTATTGCATTCAATATTTTGACATCAGCCCCATCACCATCACTCCTTCCCACTTCCCACATTCAAATTTTTTAATTTCCCACCACCACTCAAACCTGCTGAACAGTCAGATACCAGACATAATTTATTTGTATTGCCTGCGATGAATAACATAGCATGTTGTGCACCTGCAAGAGTGGTCATTCGCTCCCAGAAATCTAAATTTTTAGATAATTTTAGGGTTTGAGGAAATCTCTGCAGTGAGCTGCTCAGTTCCAAGATCCTTTTGTGTGTTTCTGGATCATGGCAGTTAATGAGCTTAAGTAGTAGTCAGAGGCAGCTCGTGGGCGTGACATCCAGGGTCCCATAGGGGTTGGGAAATGAGAAGGACTGGCCCATCCCCTATCCCATGAGACCTGGAGTTTGCAGTCACTAATCCCGAGTACCTGGGCTTCTCTTTGGGTTGTGGAAGATGGTGGCCACCTGGATTCCTGGGAGGCAGGTGGAGTGACGTCGCCAACCCCTCTCTGAAACACCCCACTGGGTGAAATCAGCCGGGCACAAAGTCTGGAGGCATCTCTGCAGCAAGCTGCACAGTTCCAAGATTCTTTTGTGTGTTGAAATTATTCTACAGTCATAACTAACTACCTGATTTTGTAGGTAGAGAATGAGATACCACACGCAGAAGAGCCTGTTGTCCTCTGAGACCATTCTAGACAACTCTACAGCTCACCGACACCCAAACACGGAAAATAAATGCCAAGTAAAGATCAGCAGAGCAGCCTCGCTGACCACCAGCTGACCACAGAGGGATGACTCAGCCCAGCCAAGACCAGGAACCCTGGCCAGCTGAACCAGACTCATGAGCAATAATAAAAATTTTACTGTTTTGGAGACACTTAATTGGGGCTGGGATGTTATACACTAAGATCTAACTGATGGAGTTCCTTTGGTTTCTTGTGGATTAAACCTCTCTGTTAATAAAGCCAATTGATTAAGAAATGGGTAAGAGGTGGGATATCTTTGAAAATTTTAGAGAAATCAGTTAGAGAAATGATCAAATTTGAATTTTAGGCCAAAACATTTTCTGATGTTGTGTAGAAGATAACATCCTAGTACAAGGTGAGACAAGTCAACATTAACTGAAGCTAATGTCCCATAAAGGAAGGAAAAAAAGAAAAGTATAGGATATTCTGATTTTTTTTAACAAAAGGATGTGTCTGAGTCAGGGAGATGTCTTAGTGATAAACTGCCTCACATACATTAAAACCTGTGTTTGATGCAATAAATAAAGAAACAAATATATCTAACTCAGTCAAAGGTTCAGTTCTCCAGGCACCACCTGAAATCCCCACTGCCTGGCCAAAAGTGATTCTTGAGTACAGAGCCAGAGTCAGGAATAAGCCCTAATGGTAGAAACTGAGAGAGAGAGGAGAGAGGAAAGAGGGAGAGAAAGGAGTAAAGAGTGAGAGAGGCAAGAGAGAGAGAGTAAGAGAGAGAGGAGAGGGATGGAGGGATAGAGGGAGGGAGAAAGGGATGGATGGAAGGAGGGAGATATTTGAATGTAATAGAAGAGGAACAGAAGCTCAAGCATGAAGGGTTGTGCTTATAGAGGTTTCCTGAGCCCCTGGTCCTGTAGCAAGTGTGTTTTAATTTGTGGGAGGTGAGAGGTGTCAGACCACACCCAACAGTGCTATGGTGTGCTATTTCCAGCTCTGTGCTCAGGACATCACTCCTGGTGGCGCTCATACCATTTTCTTTTGGAGAGCTAACCTTGGATCATGCAAGAGAAGTTACCTTCACTCCTCTACTCTCTCTCTCTGAATTCCAGCAAAGTTAGGGATCCAGGGGAGGTTTCAGACCCCCAAAAGCAGCAAGAATCCTTTGAAATTTGCTACAAATGCGAATACTCTGACTCCCAGGCCTACTGAATTAGAAACCGGAAGCAAGTCCTGCCATCTATATTTTCACAAGCTCCCAGAGTCATTCTGATGTGTGACAGTGTTTGAGAAGCCCTGGGCTAGGCCACAGGTAGGAAGCTTCCAAGGGTGTCCAAAGGACACAACATCTTTACCTTAAGGACGGGAGCTAGGATACGCCCGTTCTCATCTGGTGGGTCATCCACTCTGCAGATTGGATGCTTGTTCCCAAGATGAGCCCTCAAGACTGATACCTCTGAGACTGGGTTTTGGAAATAGCAAAAGAGCAATCTTTGGTCCTAAGAATCTTTTATAACCTGACTCAAAAGAGTAACCACAAGCACCTAGAAATGCTCATCTCCAGTTCTTAGGGAGGAAGAAAGATCATTCATCTTGGACACACAAATGAATCTGGGACCCAAGAAACTTGCTGCAGAGATGGCCCTGGACTTTGCAATAGGTTGTTTCCGCTGGGCTACTCCAGACAGGGGCAGGCGCTGTCCCTCTGCCTGCCCTCTAGGAGCCCTGGCTGCCACCATTTTCTAGAAGTCAGTGACAAGCTCCAGGTATGGGTGGCAGTGGTACAAATGACAAGCCTCATGGGACGGGGAAGAGTGGGCCCTTTTCCTTCCCCCCCAACCTAATGGGACCCTGAGGTGACACCACATCTGGCTACCGTCTACTTAAGCTCCCACATGGCCATGATCCAGAGACACACAAATGAATCCGGGACCCGAGCAACTTACTGTAGTGATCTCTTCAGACCTTAAGTATTAAAATTTTAGAATTCCTAGAGCATGCGGCCACTCTTGCGGCCACGTGACATTATATTGTATCCATAACGAGCAATACAGAACATACTGTCTAGCATTGCCTTTTCAATGCATGAGTGGTGGTGGGACTGGTCTCGAAATATCGAAGGTAACTAAAGTAGAGAAAGAGGGTGCTGTGCAAATTGTCTGCCACATAGGCAGGGGGAGGTGTGGAATGAGGTGGGGGGTGGGGATACTGGAAATTTTGGTGTTGGAAAACATGCACTGGTGAATGAATGACTGTATGATCGATGCCAAAACATGAAAGTTTTGTTACTGTAGCTCACGGTGAATCAAAAAAAAAAAAAGATAATTGATCTTGAAAAGAACCTTGTGCTAATAGTGCCCCCAACATAGAAAAGAAATATCCCAGACAAGTTTTGTATTAGAAGGTCAGAGACTGAAAATAATTAAGGCCTATAAATGCAACACCTTGAAGAAGTCACTCATGGTAATTCCAACCACAGACTTAAGATCTCGAATGTGAGAATCATGGGGTAGGTTGGAAGGAATGAAAGGGGATCCTTTGAAAGGCATCAAAATGCTAAATACATGCTCTTAGTCTAAAGTGTTGAGACATGGAATCTGAAATTTCTGTTCAGCTTTAGTTGACTTTGAATTTTTGTATGCTTTCCAAAAGAATGTCATTAACATTCCTTGTATTTTTAAACAATAAGCCCTGTTAATTATAGAAAAATGACTAGAAAGATAAAAAGTAGATAATTAAGATCTCCCATAATCTCACCACCCAGCTAGGACCACAGAGCGAGTATTTTGATGTGTTGCTTCCCTGGCGTTCTCTGCCCGTAATATACATCTCTACATTTAATGAAGTTCATCAGACACAATATTTTGTAAACTGCGCTGACGTCAGCAGGGATGCAAATCCTTGATCTTAAACTCAGTCAGAATATTGACTTGGATTAAAGGACTTTAGGGAAAAAATAGAATGTGTGGCTGCATCTTTCATTCGCCCACCCTCGATGTTAGCATCTTATTAGAAAGCAAACTAAATGTACTCAGAAAAAAAAAAGTGCATTAAAAGTCTATAGTCTGCCACTCTATCTGCAGAATTTCTCATCGTCTGCTCTTTTTTGCTTTCTCTCGCTCAAGCCAGCGCATACTTTTGGTCTTCCACGATGATTTCCGCCCTTCTTTGCTCTTAGCTTTTCCTAACTTTTTTTTTTTTTTTGCACAAAATAACAAGTTCTTCAGCGAGCCGCTTGGACAGAACCCCAGAAAGGACCCAGGGACTGGCTGCTTCCACTTGCATTTCCGTGAAGACCTGGTTCCCCTGGGGCTCCCCACTTTTATCCTGTCTCCCCTGGCCAATGGGTGCCAGTATGGGTGCTGGTATGGAAGACAGCTCATCCCGACCCCAGCCCCTGGGTCAAGGAAAGGGAGAAACCAAAAAAAAAAAAAAGTGTGGTTTCTGCCGCCTTCACCTTGGCAGAGAAAATAAAAATAGACATAAAACTGGGGCTGGGGTACAGCCGTCAGCATTCTGGAAGATCAGCAAAGTCAACCTGGGCCAAGAAAGAACACACGGCGTTTGTGTGTGGCAGTCACATTGCAAGAAAAATCACTCTGAGTCGTGCGCCTGGCTACTTAGCTGCAGTGGGCAGGGGCCCAGCGTTCTCCCCCCAGTCAGATGTAAATGCTTTAAGGAAGCTGGTCTTCCCACCCCACCCCAGCCCCCAGCCCCTCTCCTTCTACAGTATTAAATGCCTGGCCGTCATTTTACTATGTTTACAAATTATGAAAGTTCTGGGCAGCTGATTATGAAAATATTGAGCAGTCAGAAGTGAACTCACCCTTGGAGTAGGGCAAAGCAGAGAACAGGCTATAAAGTCCCTGAAAAATAAACTGCTGGCTCTCTATTCCTGCCAGTAAAATTTGGTATTTCAGCATATTGACTGCTATGCTAATCCGAAACAAGTTTCTTTTTTAAAAAAAAAAATCAATAAAATTCAGCGAGAAGAGAACGAGAAGAGACGGAATATCAATGCATAGCAGAGGAGTAAAGGCCGATTTATTTCTAAGATCTCTGTATTTCTCCTCCAATGAGTCCGACGCCAAAGAATCTTGGGGAAAAAAATAGGAAAAGTAAGTTTTATAACCTAAATGAGAGGTGATAAATTTTAAGTTCTCCGTAGAAAGGGACAGCCTTTCTTCAAGTTTGACCTTGCTGTTTTCACACCATCTGGAAAGAAAATCTAGTTGTCCTCTCCCGTTTGTTTTATGTTGAATAAAATTAATGCACGTGCAGTAATAACAGAAAGAATATAAGTACATTCTAGACTGATTAAAAAGTAGGATTGCATGATTTATCATAATAATTTAGTAAATGTTGTGTGTCTACAATGGCTTTCTTTCTTGCAGCAGATTTCTTTAGCTAATTTTTCATATTAAGCAAGTCTTTACCAAACGGAATCATTGTCATTCGCCCTCTGTAGAAAAGATAAGTAATGGGAGTCAAATCAGGCTATATACATGGTAAAGTAATCTTGGAATATAGCTGTTTCATTACCAGTCCTATAATCTTCCCATCAGAAAATAAGCCTTTCTGTACTTAGATAATACATAGAGCTCACTTGATAGTCTTTAACATGACTTTCAGACTGTTGTTCTACATAAAGAGTTATAAATTCCATATAATTTATTAAAATCTTTAGTGAATATTGTGAACCATATTATTAAAATCACTGAGTTGTGTTTTGTAGACAGAGAGTCTGAGTTCTTATGTCGCTCGAACATAAGTATGCATCTTAAATTTAGATTTTTGTGATACAAATTAAAATGTTTCCACTTATTTTTTTTTTGACGCTAGTCAATTTACAACTGGTAAATAAAATAAGGATTTTATTAACTGATAAAATGAAAAGAATGATTTCATTTTCAAATTGTCCTATTATTTATTTCCACAAGCAATAAGCTGAGGTCTGGGACACAGCTCCTATTTCAACATTACAAGCCAAAATTTTATGAAGTTTTTTTCCGACTCTCCATTGGCAAGTAGCTATGCAAAAAAGCTGTGATTTATATAAAGTATGGAAAGGAAAGAAAGACACACATTAATAAGTGTGAGATAGTGAAAAGAGAAAGAGGGAGAACCATGAAATAAAGTCTCCATACACATATTATTTGGCTGAAGTGCATAGCTCTGTAAATAATTCATGCTGTCTATTCTCCGGAGACTATCTAGTGGGCTTCTATGTAGAATGGGACATGTATCACTTCAGGACTCTTTATTTGTGCTTACAGCATTCAACATGACAATGAGGACCAATCACTCCTAAGGTGTCCATCTTGTCCTATTATAAGAGGGCAACTTTTCTAAGAGAAATAGTGTTGGAGATGGCATTGCTTGCTCTCAGCAAAGCCAGCCTGGGTACTAGGGGGCCCTTAGTTCTTCTTGAAACCTAAAGGACATTCCTTTTATACCTAGTCTTAAGACCTTTCTTTGAATGCGAGTGGTGAAAGCCTTCAAGACTCCACAGGACGCATTCAGATGCTTACCCACTTCAGTCATCAGCTTTCCTCATCATTATTTTGCTCATTTGTTTGTGACAGATATCAGTTAGGGTTTTTTTTTTCTTGTCTGTGCATTCGGTAAACGGTAGGGAACAAATTTTCTGACCCCCAGTTTCCCTACATCTTTTGTTTGTTTGTTTGGGGGCCACACCCAATTGTGCTCAGGGCTTACTCCTGGGAGAAGATATGGGATGCCAGGGATAGAACCCAGGTCAACCGCATGCAAGGCAAGAGGCACACCCACTGTACTATTGCTTTGACCCCTCTGACATCTAAATTCATTCAACAGAGATTGAGCCAGCTAAGATTTTATCCTTATTAGCCTATCTTTGCCATCAGACCTTCCTTATCAAACTTGACATGTTCCTTTTCAATCCAAAGCTTACACCTCTCGATTGAATATAAAAATCATATCTTTTGTCATAGAGAGAATTATATCACAATCTTATAGAAAATTACACCACATTTTTGTCTTTATATTCACAAATGATTAATTTGGAAATTAAAGTACAGAGCAAGTCATGGCAGAAAAAAAAATGAATTCTGTTTCCAAGATGCAGACACTTCTCACTATTTTGACAAAAGTTTGGAGGTTACCTACTGATGCTCGCTCCAACTAATAGTTACCTGATGCTGATACACAGAGACAATATCTCAGTATTTGAACATGGCCATTTTGCCCCTTTGGGCATGCTAAATTAAACAAAGTGTGTCTGTGTTTCTAAATTAAAAGTAGTAGAAGGTGAAAACTTTTGGCTAGGCATTTCTAATACATCAAGTAGAAAAATAACTTGTTCATTTTAACTAAAACACATTGGATAGAGAGAGAAAGGATTCTCTCTCTTTCTCTCTCTCTCTCTCTCTCTCTCTCTCTCCCTCTCTCTCTCTCTCTGATATCCTCCTTTGAAAATGAAACATTCCATGGCACGAGGCAGCTAGCTACCTCTTCAAATTGCTATGATTCACTTATTATACATTCTTTCTGCTAAGGTATAATTTAAAAATCAACGGTGCACATCTACCCACATGGAAACTTCTTGAGAATTTGGTAACTGACCAAGAACGCCTTGGATCTATCATTTGTATCCAGCAGCAGTGGAAGGGTACCTACTACCAAGAAACTTTTCAGTAGGTTTATAAGACAGAGAAAAATAAATGTCCTGGGACATAGAAGCCATCTGGGAAATAACATACCCTGCTTGTTTCTGGGTGAGTTAAATTCTGAATCTTTACATGGACTTTCTTGATTTTTACTCCCAAATTCGGACAAAACATGAATGTTGTGTTTCAATATATTACATTGCATTTGCAATAAATTAGTAATAAAACAGACACCCCCTTTTCCAGAAACAGTGGCTCCATACTCAAGTTCTGCATACATTGCCCATCTCCCTACATTGACTACTAAACACCTTTTTGTATTCTGGCACAAGATTTAGCAAACATTTTTTTCTGTACATGGACAACTAAAGAATTTGTACTTTATATTCCCATTGAAAATATTCATGTATGTGTTTGTACTGCAAAAGCTTGCCAACCTCTAGCCTTTACGGCCTTAAAAAAAAACTCTACTGAAGAGGGATAAAATAGATGTCATTTGGCATTTCGATTAGTTTAGAAATTCTGATGGAAGAATTTCAATCTCACAATGCTTTCTTAGGGCAAATTAATAAGAAGGTCCTATCTAGGCTGAATAAATAATTGTTAAAATTGCCTGGACTCATCTGTAGGTCTTAATCCTCTAAATGGCATCTAAAATACCACGCAAATTTCCATATTAGTTAGTGGGGCAGAGCACCACATAATAAAATTAGGAATACCAATAAAAGGGATGATAAATTGCTATTGATTGTCATCTCAACTTGCGTCTCTTCTACCTTTTTATTATCTTAATGTTCTCGTCACCCTTTGTCTTTTCTTTCATTTATTCCCCCCTTTCATATACTTCTCTTCCTGCAGCATTGCTTCTATTTCAAATGAAAATGAAACGTCTCCTCAGGGTTTTTGCTGTGAAATCTTTTTCTTTTTTGTCTCATTTCCAGTTCCTACTCAAATATCAGTTAAGAGAGATATTTCCAGCCTCCTGCCCCCTTACCACACTGGGGAAAAAAATAACCACTCTGTCTCAATCTCTTTACCACCCGAAATGTCTCTCCTCTATTTTTTCTCATTCTCTCCTGTCATTGAAAAATGTGCGTCCTATTCCTTTACAATTTAAATTTTTTCCACATTTATGGATCCCATCCTTTCTAGTCTCCTCTTAAGTCATGCCAAGTCAATCATTCTTGCTGTCTTCTTAAATACTCCATTTTCAATCTCACTGGGATCTTTCTTTTAGCCCACACTGTAGTCAAGTCCCCTTTATGTTTAAGAAAATTATAGTAGTTTCAGGGAAGTCTGCTTCTTCTATCTGCTTCTCTCCCTCTCTCCATCACTCCAGAGAGCATCTGCCTGGACCATCTCTCACTGTTCTCAGTATCTCCTTTTTGACATTTGGTCCATGGATCTCATTTTGGGTTTCTCTTCAGAACTCATTGGGCTTTCTCTGAAGCAGATGCTAAGTCTTCATGGTTTCCACTGGGCAAGTAAATTAGGATAAAAATCACTTACTACATTAGAGAGCTATTAGGTTAAACTTAATTATGGGAGCTATAATTTGGAAAATTGTAAAGATTCACATGATAGTAGCTATCTTCATTATTGTGTGATTGTTATCTTTATAGCTCATTTTCCCCCAGCCCAGTGTGCTCTCATCAGCATCAAAGTTCCTTACTGCATCCCTCGAAGACTGTCACACAATAGTCACGTAGCAACTACAGGGATCTCCATGTCTGGATTCTCCTTTTCTTCTTGGCAAACACCTCGGAAGTGGGGTGCTGAATCAGCACTGGTGTGGAAGAGCTAAGCTATGCATTTCCCCAAAACTGCGTATTATTTTAGCAGCTTACAACTGTCCGTGATTGGACTCATTAACAACGGCAAATGCTATCAAATTATAGGGGTTATTTTTTAACCCTGCATGAAGTCATCATCATCATCATCATCATCATCATCATCATCATCCTGTTGATTATTGAATTTCTTGAGCAGTCTCAGTAATGTCTCCATTCGTCCTAGCCCTGAGATTTTAGAAGCCTCTCCTTACTCATCCTTTCCAATGGTACTGCATTGGAGGCTCTTTCAGGGTCAAGGGAATGAGATCCAGTATTGTTACTGGTTTGGGCATATAAATACACCATGGAGAGTTTGCGAAGCTCTCCCATGTGGGCAGGAAACTCCCAGTAGCCTGACGGTCCTCCCAGAAGGAGAAATAGGCTATATGATGTTGAGCGACACAGAGAGTCCCTGGCCCGTACGCCTGACTGTCTTCCCCGAGGCCCCTTGGAGAAGATGGGCTCCAGCTTCCCTCTCCACCCCGAGCAGAGCTCCTGGTGGCTGAAGACCTCCGGAGCCTTAGCCAAAGCCATGCTTAAGGCCCCTCTCCACACGTTCGGACGAGCCTTACGCATGAAGGTACCGGCAGAGGAACCTAGGTGTGTGGGACCCGGGACTGAGACCTCCAAGCCTGTTCGAATTGGGACTGGGCCTCTTCTGCCCAGATTTCCCATTTTCCAGAAGCTAGGCGGTCACACCCAGGGACTGCCCCCGGCACCCTGTAATCCCATCAACAGCCAACATCCAGAGACTTAAAAGCAAGCTCCCAGAACCGAGAGGCTGCAAAGCGGCCTCAAGACATCTTATAGCCTACTTCTTATAGTCTTATAGCTTGCATGAAGTACTAACTGCTAAACTTACAAGCATCGCTACACTTCTAGGCTGCCTTCTACATACATTCAATTATAATGCTATCCCATACATTCAATTACTACTGTGTGAAATTTCTCTGCTAGCTTCTGGATAGAGAAATGAGCAACAAGAATGTTGGGCTATATTCATTCTCTTCTTTGCCAACTCAAAAAATTGTGGTCCAATTGTATTACTATAAAGTTTGGCACTTCTACATAGTAGATACCTGAACTGCACTATGGAAAATAAAATCTCTTCAGACCTAATTAGGTTGTGATGTGACTGAGGAAAAAAGGCTAGTATTTCTCAATGAATTTGGATAGATCTTAAACTGATTCATCTACCCTAATACTGTAAATATTCCATCATATTCAAAAAGTAGTCCTTCGGACAATTGAGCATTGGTTGATTCATAAATGGGAACCATCTAAGACTCGTTTGCTAAGTAGCTCTTATCTAATTGCCTAGCATAGAGAAATCAAGGAGCAAAATGATAAATTGTATGAGTCTTCTGGAAATTTTTTCACCCAAGCAATTATCTATGTATTAGCTAGTAGACTGTAGTCAAAGGAAGTTTTCATTAAAAGAGTCGTCGTCGTCATCATCATCATCATCATCATCATCATCATATCATTGATCATTGAATTTCTCGAGTGGTCTCTCCATTCGTCCTATCTCTGAGATTTTAGAAGCCTCTCTCTACTCGGCCTTCCCAATGATGCTACATTGGAGGCTCTTTCAGGGTCAGGAGAATGAGACCCAGCTTGTTACTTGCTCTGGCATATGAATATTCATATGCCATCAAAAGAGTATGTAGTAATAAATATTTATTATATTTTCAGTTCAGTTCCACAAAAACTGCTTTGTGAAACTTTAACATTCTGAGGGATTAAAGATTGAAAACTCATATGGTTTTGAATAAAAATATCAAATTATTTAAAATAATAGGTAAGAATAAAGTTTTTATTTTAATCATTTTAGAGTACCATCCAATACTCCATCGCTAACTAGGGTCACTAAATTTTTTGCTGTTAGGACAAAAATAAAGTTTTGTTTTGTAGTTTTGTTTTGACTTTTTTTTTTGGTTTGGAAAAAATTCTAAATAATTAAAATGGTAAGTTGATAGTACTTCAAGGAAGAGAAGTTTTTTCTCACAGAAGCTCTCAAAGGACAGATCATGAGTATGATTGGTTCCATCCAGCAGGTCACCTCTGTACCTAAAAAGAGACCTGGACAGGCTCAAACCAATAAAACCATCACAGGTTTTCAGTCTAGATGGTGGAGTGTTCTCCTACTGATTTTTCTGTTAGTGGATTTTAATTTTTTTAAAGGTAAGAATGTGAATAACTATGTGAGGCAGATATTCCAGGAGAGTTCATTCTAATAAGTCATCAGCATTCATGTTGTAAGGCACGGCAGGAAAATATGTGGATCAAGGGAGGACACATACCTGTGGTTACATCCAAACTATCTATTTAGTGATGAATTTGCAGTGAAGCCAGTCAAACCAAGAGGAAAAATTCCAAATTGATTTGCACATGGCATAAAGAAGCTGAGCTTCAAGAGATCAATTATTTGGAGGTGGATGAAGGAAGATGGGAAAGTTTCTCCCAGATGTGCTTAGGGCTTACCCCTAGCTGTGCGCTCAGATATCATTTCTGGAGGTGCTCAGAGGATCAAGCATGGCGCTGGGGTCAAGCCAGAGCCCAATGGGTGGGTACAAGAGGGCAAGTGCTTGAACCCCAATACTGTCTCTCCAGTTCTCCATAAATTAGTATTTACCTCCTAAGTCATTCGGCAGTTGAAGGTTACAAGTGTGTACAGAAAGATGGGGTGTCTCTCCCTCCTGAAGTTGTCGATATTCTCCTTCTGTAAATCCATGGGAGAGTTGCTTCCTTGGAAGACTTTTGGGAATAGAAGGAACCCCATGCAATCAGCAGGGAGACACATAGACTAGCATTTGTGAGCATGTGGAAGAACTATATTCTATATAGCGCATGAAATATCAGTTTGGCCAGCACCATCTAAAGCTAAATTGATCCATATGATTGGAATTTTGCCCAGACCCCCTTAACCAAAAAGGGGTGGGGGAAGGCATCATTTTGAAATTAGCATTATCAATACAGTAATACATTCTGAATGCTAGTTGGGCTTGACATAGGAAGTGATGTAATAAGAGAGTGCTTACTGCTCGTGCCCTTTGAACAGGAAATATTTTCCTTGAGGAATAGAATACTTGAAAACTGCAGATTGCATTTTAATATTAACCAGATTTCTACATTAAACGTGATTTCCGAGAACAATTTGATTTTTCTTTTTTTTCTCCCCCCTTACCCCCATGGCGCCCCTCAAACAAGTGATCAGAACTTCGCTCAACCACGGGCAGCTCCTGGAAGGGACCCAGGGCTGCCTGCAATTGAAATGTCAAAGTATGTGCCTTTGTGTTGCAAAGAATCTCACTCAGCACTCTGGATCTCTCGGAGCTGCCCTGTCCATCATTACTGCTTCTGGATGCTTCCAAATGCTCTCCATTCTCTCTTGAATTTCTTGATGGTCGCCGCGAGTGTGAAATTGCAGAGCTTGTTTCTTCTCTGCTATGTTCGAGACAAGTACGTGTAATCACCTTCCCGAACAAGCAAGGAGCCACAAGGAAATTACGGAACCTGTTTTACATTTCAAAATGAGCGAAAGTAGTTGTTTGAGCTCTGAGGATTAGTTTCTGCCACTAACTACAGAATCAGAAAAAAAAAAAAAAAAGAACTAGCTAAACACATTTCTCCCCAGTGGACATACACACAAGAATTCAAAGCCACCAAAACAGCATCTCAGGGCAGATTTGACAGCAGTGACAAGCCCTGATTGGTTAATGGAAGCACTTCAGGACTTATGGGTTTTGATTGCTATCATCTTTGGCAGCCAGGAAAATGGTGAAATAAAGACAATTTAATCACAGAGAGAGGGAAGGGTGGGGAAGAGAGGCTATAAGTGAAGGGCTGTCATTCTTGATTTGTCCAAAGCAGATGGCGATGAAATGGGGGCCACAGAGGACGATGAATAAGGAGATGAGAACATAGAGTTGCAAGGGAATAAACTCAAACCATAGGCACTTGGTGCATGTCATGGCATACTCGAGGATAATTGTGGCCTTATAAGATAATTAGGGATAAATAGTTATAAACAGAGCAGTTGCTATTACTACTTGACACGGCTAAAGACGGATACCCACAACCGTGAGTGAAGTTAAGAAGTTAAGAAAGCAACAGGCAATGTTGATATGTTGATGTGTCTCCGAGGATCTAGGAATACTCGCCCCCACCCCCGTCCCCAGTGAGGACAGATACTATTAAGGGTAAAGAGAGTCTTCAGGATGAAACTGGTAGCACTCGGTGGCTCCTAATGGAATTCCTCTCCAAAGCCACAACTTAGAGAAAAAGAAGTCAGGGGAAGCCTATGGCGTTTGCCTTCAAAATTGTAACAGAAGGTCTTCACTTTTCCTTACAGTAAGGACAGGTTTTTTTTTTTTTATCTTTTAGGGGTTTTTTTAATTCTTTTTTTATTGATTTATAGAATCACCATGTGGAAAGTTAAAAAAGCTTTCAGGTTTAAGTCTCAGTTATACAATGCTCGAAAACCCATTCCTTCACCAGTGCACATATTCCACCACCAAGAATCACAGTATACCTCCCCTCTTCCCCCCGACCTTCCCAGCCCCCCACCCCTAATGTGTAACTGGTAAATTTCACTTTAGTTTCACTTTACTTTGATTACATTCAATATTTCAACAAAAAATTCACTATTATTGATTTGGAGTTTCTCCCTAAGGACAGCTTTTAATCAAGAGTTCCAGACCTCTAACATTTGAGACTCCTGAGAAGAACATAGCACAGTTATATAATTATTTTCAGGTAGCCAAAAATGCCAATTATGATTCACCAGGTGGCATGTGTTTTTTATGTGAGATGTCATGACATCTAACCGACTTGTACAATAGATATTATCTTGGTATTTTAAAAAAAGAGGATAAAATAGGCATAGAATGGGCAAATAGTAAAGGTGAGAAAGTCCAAAATAGATGCCAGGTGATTAGTCACAGAAGAGAATTTTGAATCAGTGATGAGTTAAGGAGACTTTCATTCTGTCCTAGAGACTACACCTCTCGACTGCCCCTACGTGCCTTCTCACAGCTGAACTGCATGGTCCAGTGCTATCTACAGCTGGATCACTTGCATCACTTGTCATCCCGTTGATCTTTGATTTGCTCGAGCGGGCACCAGTAACGTCTTCATTTGTCCCTTGTCGCATGCTAGTGTAGCCCAATGATATCTGCTCACTCCAGGAACAGGAAGAGCCTCAAACCATTCATTCAGGGTTTTGACGAAGAAGTCTGACCATCTCGTAGGTGAACGGCCATGCAGTCTTTTGACATCCGGTGGAATCCAGTCAGTAAGAGCTCTAGTCCAGCAGTCATCTCTGAATTGCATTATGTGTCCGGCCCATCTGATTTTTGATGCCTTGGAAAACAAGACAGCATCCCTGATTCTTAATCGTCGACCGAGGTTGGAATTCCGAATTCCTTCTCTCACTTGAATGAAACGTGATACTCCAAGCATAGCGCTTTTGATTCCTATTTGGGATACCCGAATAGCGTTCTCATCCTGTTTGTGTAGGGCCCAGGTCTCTGAGGCGTATGTTAGTGCAGGAAGAACGGTGGAGTCAAAAAGATGTGCCTGGAGCTGGAGGTTCTTCATCCTCTTAACCACTTCTTCGATGCTCTTGAAGGCATTCCACGCAGCTCTCTTCCTCCTGTGCAGTTCTGGCGCCAAGTCGTTCCTCACGTTGAGTTCTCCACGCAGGTACACATAGCTGCTGCATTCAGAGATGTTCATTCCATTGAGAGCAAATGGAACGTCAGGGACTAGTTCCTGGATACTTGTGGTCATCATAGCAAGCACCAGTCATGTGTAGGTTCACGTACTCAACTGCCTCCTTGCACTCATTCAACATTCAAACTGATGTAAGTCTGTAGCTGTCTCTCATGGTGATATATTTAAAAATAAAAAAAATAATAAAATAAAAACATTCAAAACAAGCCTTTAGATCAATTACTTCTAATTGATAGGAGCATTCGAGTCTGTGCCCAGAGTCATTGGCGGATCAGCCTCACTATTTGTCAGAGACATCCTGAATGTAACATCTCTTCTTCCTAAAATCCTTATTCTTCCCCTCCGGCTACTGTTACTGCAAAATGAACTCACCTCCATGATGAAGATGTTTCCACAGATTGCTTTATTCTATGTACCACTCCTTTTGCACACACCCTCAATCAGAAGGATTGTCATTTTTGAAGCCATTGGTATCTCTAGAAGGTGTTCCCCGAGAACCTCCAGCAGAAATTCAGATCTGAGTGGTTTATTGTCTCAGGGATCAAAGCAAAACACTGGCATAAATGAAAGGATAAAGACAAACTGCAATTACGGTTAAAAATTTCAATGCTTACTATTGAATTCCAATTGGATTGGTACCTTTGACCTCCATCCAGAGTATGTTGGCAACAGATAATGAGACAAACAGTCATATAAAGACACAAACACATATGGACTGTCGAAGGTTTAGGTCCCCTGGACAGCCAACCTTGGTCTCACAGGCTGACCATTTATTCAAATACAATATCACTCCCCCAATCTCCCCCAGGCTCCCAACATTGAGCCACTATTGAGAGAGCCTCTGAGCTCTCAATAACAGTAAGCACATTAGCATTTAAAAGAGGTTGGGGTATGTCACATAGCTAATCAGCAGTCACCCTTAAAATATGAAGTCCTGACCCATGCTTCCCTATATCTAAAAGACCCTACACAGTCTTATTCTATGCTTCCCTGGGACATGTTTGCAGCCAGCAGAGATTTATCACCTACTCTATTTTTTGTTTCAGTTGGACATTTGTAAATTTCAATTCTGGTGCACTTGTAAAGAATTACATTTTATGAATGTGGAATATATTTTTCTGTAGATATAAGTTAAATTATTTCATTTAATTAGTAATTTATATCAATCAACTGGTGATCTAGCTAGGAATTAAGGTAAACTGAGAATTCAACCCCTAACAACAACAACAATACCCAAAGATGGGATATACACCTAAGTAAAATAGTTTGGATCTTAGAATACAGAGGGTTTGCAAATTTAAATCTGCATCTTCATCAAAAATTCCTTTATCCCAGACATATTTGTTTAATAGTTAAAATTCAATTGATATAAGTCTCCATGTTGACGGGAAAAAAAAGCCATATGACTACTTCAGCAGATGAATAAAATATGTTCTTCAAAATTAAATCCCAGTTGATTAGGTATAAATGGGATGCTCCTTAACATTATAAGACATCTACCAAAAATTCTGAAAGTAATACCAGGCTTAGTGGTAAAAGACAATGTTTTCTACTAAAATTGAGAAATAATTGTGTAGTTATTTATTTAAGCAGTTTTATTCAACATTGGATCAGAATTCCTAGCCAATGTAATAAGACAAGAGAAAAAAAAGCATAAAGATTGAAAAAGAAGAAGCAGCACTTTATTTCTTGTTGAAATGATCATTAGAATGTCCAAAGAACTTACAAATAAGCACTACATCAAAGTTTGAGGAGTCTGACAAGATAAAAATGCGTCCAGTTAATATATTGAATAACCACCAGAAAATAAAAGTTTTAGAAACTAAAAAGCAAATTTCACAGTCGCTTATATATATTTCAAACAGTCAGGCTATAGGACATAAAAAAATTTGCTTGGGTGTATCATCAAGAGATATAGATAAACATAAATTAGAAGAGACATCCTCTCTTCTGAACCACTGACTCTACATATCACTTTATTTATTTTTTTATTTTTTTGGTTTTTGGGTCACACCTGGCGATGCACAGGGGTTACTCCTGGCTCTGCACTCAGGAATCACCCCCGGCGGTGCTCAGGGGACCATATGGGATGCTGGGATTTGAACCCGGGTCGGCCGCGTGCAAGGCAAACGCCCTACCCGCTATCTACATATCACTTTAGAAGCCAACAATATAAATATTACTCTAAAGGAATAGTTTTTTTTAAAAAAAAAAGCTATAATGACAGGCCCATGTTTCTAACAATTAGAAAAGGTAAAATCACTTGTAGGCTGTTAAAATTTAATTCCGGTTTGAGGAACATTAGCTGACAATCAGGAATGAGATGCCATATATACTAAGAAGTTCTGCAGAAAGAGTAAATATGAGCCCAGAATCAGTTATGTTAAGGGATCTAACATCATTTCAGCACCTGTAATTTGCCATTATTACTAAGCCATGAAATGAAAAGGTGAGCCAAATGGTATGTGCTTTCCAGTGCTAAGTTTATGTTGGAATGGAATACTGGGCCACCAGAGCCGTTAAAATATTTTTTAATGAATTCATAAAGAAAATCCAGGCACTTAAAAATAACAAGGCCTACAACAGTGCATTTCAACAGTTTGCTAAAAGAGAATCGATTTTTTTTCTTCCAGACTTACTTCCTTTGGTTCTTTCTTGCAAATATAGAGAAGAAAATGAAGAGATCATTATCATCTTATGCATTAATGAATTTATTCTGATGTTAAGCGTCAGGCCTATATTTTCATCAGAGCAGTTTCTATGCTTTGAGAAGTGGAACAGCAGAAACTATTTTTCATATATTCACTAAGTAGATCAGCAAGTACCCACACACTCAATATTTAGCACCAAGATAAAAATTGTCTCAGCTCTGAATAAATTAGTAAAATGTTATAAAATTATTAAAAGTTCAGTTTGATTTTATTAAATTTCATGCAACGATAATTCATGATTGATTCCTCTTCATAGTAAATCTATTATTACCACTACTACTTACTGTTACTATTACTATACAACTAATAGCACTACCAGAGTACTTTTATTAACATAACTACTACAACCACTCTGTTAATGATACTAGAACTATACTACTATTATTACTACTACGGTGTTAGTACAACTACTTAACAAGCAATACTATTGATCATTGTATCACCGTATCACTGTCATCCCATTGTTCATCAATTTGCTGGAGCAGGTGCCAGTAACATCTCCACTCATCCCAGCCCTGAGATTTTTAGCAGCCTCTCCTTACTCATCCTTCCCAACAGTGCCATTTGGAGGCTCTTTCAGGGTCAGGGGAATAAGACCCATTATTGTTACTGTTTTTGGCATATTGGATACGTCACAGGGAGCTTGCTATTGATAATCATTTTATTTTGATTTAAGATTAGCTGGAGCGATAGCAGAGTGGGTAAGGCGTTTTCCTTGCATGTGGCTGACCTAGGTTCTATTCCTCCGCCCCTCTCAGAGAACCCAGCAAGATACCAGAGCCTGGAAAGCTACTCATGGCATATTAAATATGCCAAAAACAGTAACAACAAGTCTCACAATGGAGACGTCACTGGAGCCCGCTCAAGCAAATCAATGAGCAACAGGATGACAGTGATACAATGATACAGTGATTAAGGTGTTCAACAATGTCTTCATCATAACCTCATGAATTAGGTATTATTATTTTTTCCAATATGGAACAAGAATAATCAGAGTATAGAAAATTTAAATTGTTGGGAAAAGTGGTAAAAATTTGAGTTGCTGGCAATTTTGCCAACTTGGCTGGTAAAAATGGCATAATTAAGTTCCATAAACAAATTTATCAGGGTTTGATATTTGTAATAATTGTGTCATTATGAAAACTGAGCTTATGCAATCATGTTCTGTATCACTAAATAGAAATGATGCCTATAAACAAAACCTCTATAGCTTGTACTCTATCCTTGAAGTCTATTGCACAAAATGAAAGTATTAAGTGCAAAATAGAATTAATGAGAAGCAAGCTTTTACTCTTTTAAAACTTAAAATAATTTGCGTAAGAGCCTAATGCTAAGATACTTGCAAGGTGTCCAATTCCATAAAAGAAATCACATAGAAAGTAATTAGTTGAATTGGACTTATAATATCTATCTGAAAAGGAATTCTAGATAAAATGACCCAAACTCATATTTATATCTAAACATACACATATGAGAAATACCCTTTTTATTTTTACAATACTTGAGTTATTGTGCCATAAGTTCAAATGACAATACTTCCTATACTAGTGGCTTTCAGGAAGGGAATGAAAAAGAATTCCCAATAAAGTCACCGACCTTGGAGAAGAGAAAACCAAAATTCTTCCAAGCACATTTAGCAGTAGGGAAGGTGGCTATCCCAGGAAAAAATTGTATTAGATTATGTGGAAAGGAACCTGTGGGATGGCTAACTGCATTAAAAGCTCTTTACTCATGTTGTATGACAGACAAAGTTGAAAGAATTCCTGGGGATCTCGAGGCCCTCTGCACCCCCCCCACACACACAGTACCAGGGAGCCTTAATCCAAACAATTCTAGAAAAATGAGGTTCTTCATTGCTTTCAAGAAATCTCCAGGGTCTCAGATTGTAAAATTGCCTTCACTCACACATTCCATATATTTTACCCAAGTTTCATAAATCTCATTTTTTGTATTATTAAGTAAGTCTAACTTTCCCATAAGAGTACTGGGTTGGGAGAGAAATATTACACAAGCCTTCTCTATTTTCCACAGTTCCAAAGTAACTATAGAAAACGTCTTGAGATCTTGTTGAATCCAGAGTTATAGAAGTTCTTGCCCACCATCTTAACCTACACATAACTACTCCCACACAAAAGCACTCAAACACACAAAGTGAACTTGCCCGTGAGTCTTCCACCCTAATATACATATTCCTGTCATTCAAAGGCAATCCTACTCTATTACAATACCACACAGCAAATTGTTCCTATACGCGCAGGGTGTCTACTCTATAGACAAATACCAATTTGTTATACTCTATAAATGTGTATACTCTATAAATTTGTATACTCTGTATAAAAATACTTTCTCCCTCCCAGGCCTGGAGAATCAGAATGGGCAGAATTGGCGGAGCCCTGGAACCTGTCCATACCTTTAACAAGTTCACTTAGAAACTCTTACGCCAATCAAACAGTGAGATTGTTTGCTCAATATCAGGTCTCAACTATCTCTAGAGAGAATTCCACTTCCCTTATTTTTATTAGGACTTGTGCTTTCTGATAGGAAATTCCTAGGTGCTCAGACACATGAGTCCCTTTGGTTTGTAACTCCAGATTTAAATAATGGCATGGCTTTTATTAAACCTAGAACAAAAGAATCATAATACACCCAGGAAAATAAATTTTTCTAACTAGTTAAGTATTGGAAATGAATGTATGTTCTGTTAGTGAACACTATGGTTCACCCAGTATATTTTTTAAAAATTTATATATTTAAATACATATTTAATATATTTTAAAATATACACATATTTTAAAACATATATTTGTATATACTCAGGGATATGTTTGGAAAACATATATGTGTGTGTACACACACACACACTCAGGGAGCTGTCACTGTCATGTCGTTGTTGTCCCGTTGTTCATCGATTTGCTCGAGCAGGCACCTGTAATGTCTCTATAGTGAGACTTGTTACTGTGTTTGGCATATCGAATGCGCCATGGGTAGGTTGTCATGCTCTGCCGTGTGGGCGGGATACTCTCGGTAGCTTGCTGGGCTCTCTGAGAGGGACGGAGGAATTGAACCTGGGTCAGCCTCATGCAAGGCAAACGCCCTACCCGCTGTGCTATCGCTCCAGTTCTCACTCAGGGATATGTTTAAAAAAAAAAAAAAGTATGATGCCTCTTTTCTGGAATTGTCTGTTCCTCTTGACATCTTAAAGCCCTAATGAGGATTTCTGTTGTGGGGCCACACTTGGCAGTGCTCAAGACTTATAGATCAGAGATTCATAGATCATAGATGGCTCCCAGCTCAGAGAACCATGCAGAGCCAAAGAAAGAGCCCAGGCTTTCAACATGAGCCCCGGCCCTTTGAACTCTCTTCCAGCCTGAGAACATTTTTCTATACAGAACAATGAGAAGTTTCCTAGTGTATCTGATTCCATATAATCTCCGAGACTGTGTTCTTTGATTGGTGGATAAAGGAAATACCAAGGGAATGATGGGTGAACTGGTTTTCCTGTTAAAATGTCACTGTCAATTCATAGAGAACTACAAAGGAGAAAATGTATATTACTGATTGTTATATTTTTCAACAAATCTTATTTTAATACTTCTAGCATTTCTTGTGCTGACAGATATCATATGAAAACCTTTCTTGGTGTAGAGACGTCCTCATTTTGCATGGAATATATTGCAATATATGATTGGGTGCAGATAAGTTCTACAGTACTATGAAAATTCATAAGCTATATTTTCTATTGTTGGAGCATTGTGATAATGACATAATTTGGAGAGAGTGCTAGGTTAGTCACAGTGTTCAAGGCTTACTCTGTGCTCAGAGATCATACATGGCAGAGGTTTAGGGACTATGTAAAGTTCCTGGAATCAAATCCACATGGTTTGCATACAAAGCAGGTATCTTAACCCGTGTCTATCTTTCTGACCGACCATGCTTGTAATTTTTTGCCAAACTTCAAGTTATTATTGATCAGTCCAAATTAGCGCAAGAATAGGTACAATACAATGGGAGTAACTGGGGATTACTTTTTTTCCATCTTGCTCTGAATCTTCAAAATAATTTATTGTTGGAATTATCTGGCTAGCTAAGAATGATAAAAGTAATTCTACATTTTAAATAGACTTTTAAATTGTTTCCTCTTCTTTATTATATATCTGTGAGTCTTCAACTGGTGATTAGATGCCCTAAATATAATGGTGTTTTCCAGAAACATTTAGCTCATTCTATTTTTTTGAAGCTTAAATTGATAGTTTGGAGAGAGAGTGAAATAATTTTTGCGAAAATTCCATTTAGGGACAAATGGGACAAAAAGAACTGGCTTTACTCTCACTTTGAACAAGTGAAAAACAACCACACAAAATATACCTATATATGGGGGCTGGAGCGATAGCACAGCGGGTAGGGCATTTGCCTTGCACGCGGCCAACCCGGCATCCCATATGGTCCCCCAAGCACTGCCAGGAGTAATTCCTGAGTGCAAAACCAGGAGTAACCCCTGAGCATCACTGGGTGTGACCCCAAAAAAAGCAAACATATATATATATATATATATATGAACAGCAACTCCCTCATGGCAAGAGGTTATAAATAATATCTAAAACTAAAATGAACTGCAAATTAAATTGTGCTAATTATTTTATAATATGCATAAGTCAAACCATAACATGCCTAAAACTTACCTATTATATCTCAATTAAAATGGAAACGAAAAGAATAATATGTGAACCGTATGGTTTTCTTACTACTGTCCAGAGTTTCAAGATCCAGTGAAATGATGGTTCAGACTCCCAGAGAAAGAGAATCCAGAACTCACTGAAACTCAAGGCAGAGGCTAGGAAGAGGTCTGGGGAACTCAGAAGTATTCACCTTCGGAACTGTTCTGGCACAGTGGTGGGTGCAGGCTTGTAAAGCAGCTTCCTGATTCAGGAAAAGAACCAAGGAGGGAGCAGGAGACACCTTCCTCAGCTCTCACAGAGCTAGGCAAAGACTTCCTAGATCCAGGGGCTGGAGCAATAGCACAGCGGGGAGGGCGTTTGCCTTGCACGCCGCCACTCCGGGTTCGATTCCCAGCATCCCATAGGGTCCCCTGAGCACCGCCAGGAGTAATTCCTGAGTGCAGAGCCAGGAGGAACCCCTGAGCATCGCTGAGTGTGACCCAAAAAGCAAAAAAAAAAAAAAAAGTTTCTACATCCTGCAGAGAAGAAGAACCCTCAGAATAGATGGAATATCAGGCAAACTTAGAAGAGTCCCTCACTAGCCCTGAGGGAAACCCAACTCTATATCACTGGTCAGTCCCAGTCTCTCTCCTCGTGGAAATCAAAAGCAAACCGCCAAAGACAAGGAACAGGAATCAGAATGATTTCTGCTGGGAATGGGGAGGGGGAGGGGGAGATGTATCTGCAGGGGTGGGGAGGGGGAGATGTATACTAAAAGATGCTTCCTGTTGGGCCAGAGATAGAGTGGGCGG
Organism: Sorex araneus; assembly: GCF_027595985.1. Lineage (NCBI taxonomy): Eukaryota > Metazoa > Chordata > Mammalia > Eulipotyphla > Soricidae > Sorex > Sorex araneus. The sequence continues at coordinate 232,329,233 of NC_073304.1, forward strand.
GGCTTACACCTCCCTCAGGGCAGGGCTTGCTCCTTGCTCTGTGCTCAGGAATCACTGAGCCATTGAGGGGAGTTGATCCCTTAAATCCTGATCTCACTCACCAGCCCCAGGGCAGAAACTTCATGACAGTGAGCTTGACTGAAATTTCTTCAAAGAACACAAAAAGCACACACTTGAAAACGTGAAGTTGGACTCCATCAAAATTGAAAACTTCTGCACTTGAACACACTCTTCTCAACGTGAAAGAACACGCGGTGAACTGGAAAAAGATAATTGCAAAACAGATCTGACAAATAGCGCCTAAAAAGTATGAATTACTCCAGCCATTCAATAATAAGACAATTGCAAAAAAACATACAGTCAGAATGTCAATAACATGTCACTGAGAAGACGTATGGAAAAAAGAGAATTTTGAAAATTTTATTTTTAATTGCAATTTATTAAAACCAAAATGTTACCCTATTATGTACTGAGTAGATAGGATAAGAGTACAAAGGACTAACTACACAAAGGATTGGTGAAAATGTGCAATAAATTGAGCTTTTTAACATTGCGACACAAGTGTAAAAGTGTACAATTATCTTGAAAAATGGTTTGACAGTGTTATAAGAATCTCACTGTATGACTGAGTCATTCTACTCCTAAATATTTATGCAAAAGAAATGAAAGCATGTGTTCTTATATAATTTGAATGTGAATTTTTACAACAGTCTTAAAAATAGCCCCAATTTGGAATGAACCCAAATGTTTATGCAGAAGTTGATGAATAGGCAACATTTTGCATATCTGTTAAATGATTACTATTCAGCAATAAAAAACAGTTAGCTATTGATACACTAACCAACTTGAATAGATGAATTTCAAAGAGGTATACTGAGTGAAAGGAAAGTAATAAAATAATTGGCATATTTATTTATGCATTTTTATAAGACTCAATAAAATTAGATCTAATCTGTAATGGCATAAAACAGATCAATTGTGGATACACATGATGGAATGAGTAGTTTTTAAAGCCAGAAATAAGAATGAAGAAATAAGGTAGGTTGGGGGAGGTGATAGTTATAGCCATTATTATATTCATAGTGATGGTCTAATGCATGTGCAGATAGGCCAAAACTCACCAAAATTCACACATTAAAGACAAGCAGTTTATTTCCACAGCAAAACTATAGAAAGGAGTTGAAACGAGCTTTTCCATGCAACTATATATATATATATATATATATATATATATATGTGTGTGTGTGTGTGTGTGTGTGTGTATACATACACATATATATTTATGTATAATAAAACAAAGATGGAGTTTATGGCAAATATGCTTTTTTTGTTGCTTCTTCTGGAAAGAGTTCTTCCAGTGACAACGTCACTTTTCTTTGTTAAAAATTCCACCTTGCATTCTAAATTATAGTATTAAGAAGGTTGGAGTCCATTCAGAAGAGATTGTATACACACACACACACACACACAAATAAAGAATGTACAGACTTAATCTGCCTATTGGGAGAGAAAGATGACTGATAGGTTTTGAAACAACTGGAGAATGATCCTGAAATTAGGTTTTGAGAGTTTTCAGTGTAAAAGAAAGTGAATTTGGGGCCTAGATGATAGCACAGGGGTTAAAGGTGTATGTTTCCAGGGACTGGAGCAAGAGCACAGTGGGTAGGGCATTTGCCTTGCACGCAGCCAACCCGGATACAATTCCCAGTATTCTAGATGGTCTCCTGAGTACCACCAGGAGTAATTCCTGAGTGTACAGCCAGGAGTAACCCCTGTGCATCACCAGGTGTGACCCAAAAAGTAAAATAAATAAATAAATAAATAAATAAATAAATAATAAAGGTGTATGTTTCCAGCCTCAGTTTGAACCTTGGAAGCATCTGATCTTCTGGGCCAATCTTCTGGGCATTTCCTGGTCCAGCCCTCTGGGTACAGCTTGAAGAATCCAGAGCCAAGCTGGGACAGGACAACATATTCCCAGAGCCTCACATTGAGCTGACAGCTTGATTCCCCCCTCCCAAATTTTTTTTTCAATAAAGCTGAGTGTTTGCTTGAAGCGTACCTATTAACTAAAACTTGGCAGAAAGCAACAGGAAGTGTGAAGCAGTCGTAGGGACTAGTCATCAAGCTCTCTCAATTCCTACCACCTTACAGATAATTTTTTGTTATTGATTTGCGGGATTCATACCCAAAGAGGCTCAGAGATTCCTCCTGGTTCTGCACTCAGGAATTACTCCTGGCGTTGCTCAGGGGACTATATGGAATGCCGGGGATCGAATCCGGGATGGCCTCATGCAAGGCAAACGTCCTATCAGTTGTACTATTGCTCGGGCCCCTACAGATATTTTTGAGTCTGATTAAACCATGGCTGTCCAGTAGAAATTTCTGTGGTGACGGAAACATCCTAAAGCGACTGAGTACCTAAATTATGGCTGGATAATAGATGAACCTCATTCAGTTCAAATTATTTTAAACCTAAAGAGTATGTGGGAACTGGTGGCTGCAATGTTAGACAGAACAAGTTAATATGATCTATGCAATGAACATCCCAATCTGGGGATTTCATATTTTTTTAGCTTTCTTTCTCTTTTATTTCTTTCTATAATTTAAATATTGGAGCAATAGCACAGCGGTAAGGCGTTTGCCTTGCATGCAGCCGACCTGGGTTCGATTCCTCCACTCCTCTCGGAGAACCCCACAAGCTACCGAGAGTATCCCGCCCGCATGGCAGAGCCTGGAAAGCTACCCGTGGCATATTAGATATGCCAAAAACAGTAACAACAAGTCTCATAATGGAGACATTACTGGTGCCCACTCGAGCAAATCGATGAACAACGGGACAACAGTGCTCCAGTACTAGATACTGGACTCTCTTTGCCTTGATTCCATACCTTAATCATTGTGAACAGTGCTGCAACAAACACGGGATTATCCTTTGTTATTTTTCACCTATTTACTAAATAAATATTAAATACCTAATTCTTATTTTTATCTTTTGGTTTTTATTGTAGACCCATAAGTACTCCATGGGGCTACAAGAAACATGAAGTTTATGTTCTAGTAGGTCTCACTAATTACCAGGTCCTAACTAATAATCTCAATTAAAAATTCATCCAACTCTAACCACTCACCTAATCGCTGTTATTGTCAGTTGTTTGAGGATCACTGAATTCATCCCTAAAGAAAAGGAGTACGTATACGATGCTTTAATTTTCATTATTGCTATTTGCTTTTCGTATTGTGGGAAAAAAACTAAAGGTTGCTTTTCAACCAGTGTTTGGATATCATGTTAGACAGCCTGAAACAAAAATATTCATGTGTTTGGTTTATTCACTAAAATTTATAAAATGTTCAAGATTCCATTTCTTAATATCCACAGTGCATTTTTTTCTATTGCAAATAAATATTGGTCAAAATGCATAGTAAGTTCTTGCTTAGTCATGTTATTGTTCATCTCTATAATTCTCGCCTACATTTGTTTAGCTGTATCTGTATTTATGCATGTCCACATACTGTCACATATGATTAAAAAACAAAATTATTTTTATCCTGGTTTTAGAAAAGCATCAGAGTAAAAGGGAAAAAAATCCGTTTAAAATGGCCCGAATATTTAAATACTCAGTGAAATGCTCCATTATATTTGAACCTCTAAGCAATACCATGTGTGACATGTGTATTTTTTCTCATGCAAAATACATAACATAGCTCTTGAATTGTTTTTCAGTAGAAATTTTCTTTAGATAATTTGATAATAAAGCCTTGGTAATCAGCAACTTTTAATTAGCAGAGCCTGGTTTCGAGTCAGGGAGGAAAACTAATAAACTTGTCAAAGATTTTATCTTATAATGGCAAATCCATCCAGGACTATAAATTTGTCAGAGCAACCCACTGAACGATCCTGTGGGAAACCCAGCACGTTTATGAAGGAAACGCCAACCCCATACAAGTGTCAAAAGGATAGGAAATCAACGTCCATGAACTCTTTAGACTGTCAGAAAGACATGCTTTGGGCTGCTTTAAGCACTGACTCTCTGAGGCACCCAAAGGAATTATTAGAACCTTGGAATAGCAAGCTTCATTACCATAGATGTAATAAAGCTTATTTTTCTGCAGACTTCTTAGTTATCACTGTTTCAAAGTGGTGAAATGCTGATATCCCCAATCCTCTCGTGAAAATGTAACTAAGTCTAATTTTTCAGTCTACGATGGCTAACTTCCTAGTAGGAGTAATAAAAAAAATGACACGAATGATTTTATATCCACAGTTGTAATAAAAAGTCATACGCGATCAAAAATTGTTATAAAAAATGAAAAGAAAGAAAAAAGAGGATTTCTGACCTGACGTCAGTGAAACAGCACCAAAATCATTTATCCTGATTGGTGGCAAATAAAAAAAACATCATAATTTCCCACCTAAGTGAAGTTAGTTTTATGCAACGAGGTTTGTTTGTTGTAAGGGCATCTTTAGGTAGTGGATTGCAGTGGCAGGGAAAGCTTGAAGCTACACCCAGCAGTGTACCTGGGTTATTTCTGGCATCATGCATACGTTACTGTTAGGCAGTGGTCATATGTGATCATATATGGTGCTGGGGATTTAAGTCATACATGTGCCTCCGTAGCCACAACCTTCTGTACTATGTACTATGGCCTTACCTCCTGTACTATGTCACTTTCCAGTGGGCTGAACCGTTTTATGATACAGGAAGCAAAGCAAGGTGAACATCGGACATTTGGGAGAAAGAGTAGAACCCTGGGAAATATTGAAAAGCTGAGGCCCAAACTGCTTTTCATCAAGCCCTCAGCTCAATCTACATACAGGTGTTAAAGTCCTTTTAGCGTCATCTAGTCCAAATCTTGGACACCAACGGAGGGTACCAAGGAATCTCTTGCTTTATCACCAGGATGCTCTAATTTCCATAACGAACAAAGGGTGCTTTGAAAAACAGCACATTCAATTTGTTGACTATTTTCATTAATGCGGTTTTCTTGGTAACCAATTATAGGAACAAAAGAAGTGGCTGTTTGGGAATCTCAGGGGTGGTGAATAAGTGGGCTGGTAACAAATGTGGTCCTGTGCAGACAATTTGTTGTTATTATTGCTGTAAAGCGAGCTTTTCTCAAAAAGCAGAATCTGATAAAGTTTTGGTGTCATCATTTTATTTTTTTCAAACTTGCCCCAGGATGAGAATATCTCAGAGGATTGTTAAATTCAGATCACCTTCCCCAAGATTCTGACCCAGTGAGGAAAGTCTGGAGAACTAAATTTTAAATGTGTCCTTGATTTGGGAAATACTGATCTAGGTGAGCATCTGCCTCTAGCAGCAGGGAAGATGTGTCACCAACCAGTACTGAGGTCTAAGCAATGCATTCAGCCTTGGTTAGGACCACTGCCTCTTCCATTCTTTAAAATCTTCTTCAAAAAGATGTTGAGTTTGTTTGTCTTTACTGCTGTGGGATCCATAGGTGGCAGGGTTTGGGGGCCACCAGAGTCACATCCAGTGAGTTATAGGGAACCATACGGTGTCCACTTCAAACCCAGTGCTTGGCACGTGCAAGGCATACGCTCTACTCCTTGAATCACATCCCAAACCCTGGGTATTTCTAGCTGCTTACAAAAGAAGGCAGGGGGAACAGCATCGTGATCTGCTAAATCTTGTTTGTACATGTAGCATGGCATTCCACATTTCTGACAGCTCCAGCCCGTTGCTTTCTTTTTTCTCTTTTGCTTTCAAACACTCTAAAAGAGTTGGCCTAGGTTGTCCAGGCGTAAGACTCTAAGATGGAGATGCGAATGCACTGGGGAGCTCTTGGGTTTAAGACCTTCATGTCTTCTTTATTTGTTTTGTTTTATTTTTATAGAAGCAAAACAGCTTTATTTAGAAATTATTAGGAAGGATAGAGATCACCCTTGGGATCAAGACCTTTGTGGGTTTTTTCCTTCATTTTTGTTTTCAGTGAAGTAAAACAGCTTTATTTAGAAATTATGAGGAAGAGTAAAGAGAAGAAGAAAGAAAACAGAGAGGATTATGAGGGAGGATAAAGAGAGGATGAAGGGAAATAGAGAGAGGCAGAGAGAGAGACAGACAGAGAGAGCGAGAAATACATTCAAGAGAGAAAGAGAAGGTGGGCTTTTCCAGATGTTGAGAGCTAAGAATACACACATTTCAGCTAGAAATGCAGGCCACAATCAAAAAAAAAATGGCACAGGGGTTCTTTGTATTCTCAGAGTTGATTTTATGTAGGTTTTCTCCCCAAACAGGATCTTCTATTTAGATAGGAGTCCATTGTTATGGCATTGTCAAGGGGGAGACAGCACCATCGCACTGTCCTCCCGTTGTTCTTCGATTTGCTCGAGCGGGCACCAGTAACATCTCCATTGTGAGACTTGTTGTTACTGTTTTTGGCGTATCAAATACGCCATGGGTAGCTTGCCAGGCTCTGCCATGCGGGCGGGATACTCTAGGTAGTTTGCCGGGCTCTCCAAGAGGGATGAAGAAATCGAACCTGGGTCAGCCGCCTGCAAGGCAAACGCCCTACCCTCTGTGCTGTGGCTCCAGTCCTTGGAACATTTGGTGATACACCTTCATATTACTTTTTTCCTTCTTATGAAGATTCTATGATTTACAATACTGTTAATGATGCTTACTCATGCACAAATTCACCATCAAGGACCTCTCTCCCCAAGAACCGCCCCCCTGCACATCTAAAAAACTCAGTTGTCTGAATCAATTCTCCCGTTGAGGAGGACAGACCTTTAAAAATCTTTGATGGAGAGAAAGAAGAAGCAGTGGGCAGTGGCATGGAGAGGAGGAGGGGGAACACAGAAGGGAGGACAAGTTGAGCAGAAAGGTGTCGAAACCAAAGAACCAACTGAGTACACAGAAAGTTGTGGAACTAGGAAGATCTATCAGAGATGGTTTCACTATTGATGTCATATTGGTTGTGGGTCTGCCCTTGATCCGTCACCTTGGGTATAGTGGTTTTCTTCTGAGAGAGACTCTCTGGGAGAATCCTGTCAGGATCTATCAGTAGTCAATACCATCTGGAAGAATGATTTGACTCTGAAGGTCCCGAACGTGCCACGAGGGACACACAACACAATACCCACTACAAAAACCGATTCTCAATTTCGACCTTGCTTCCTTTTGTCCGATTCTGCTTGTTCCATGTTTCAATAAGAAAACAAATAGGCAGGGGCCCGTGGTCACCCCGGAGAAACCTAAGACGTTCTAAACACTTTAAGACTGGTGATTTAGCAAAGAGCTTATGCACATTTTCAATGTACAATAAGGGCAAAATGGGAGAGTCAACATATTTTAGCACCAAGATGTCAGGTTTCATTAGAGTTAGTTGTTCCAGGAAAGCAAAGGGAAATAAAACACAGAGAAACACTAACAAAGACTCACATTACCAGCCTTTTGAATACACTGACCATACATTGGTGGTTTATATTGAAAAAAAAAAAGGAAGTGTGTATTTTACACATTTCAGTGAATCAACTTTCTCATCCACTAAGGCCTCTCATCAATCATTTAGTGGTCAGACAACCTCGCAAACAAGGAGAGCATCCAAGCTCGCCTGTGCAGTTCTTATGAATTTCAGGTGTTGTGTGCTGGCCTTTCACAGTGAACACTTTCACTGGGTCCTCGGCAACATGCGGCACCAATCCACTGCTAAATGGTCTGGTTCTCAAATTCTCAAATGGGGATAATCACACTTAAGTGTCAACAGAGGTCTGGTTTAACCACGAAAAGCCAGACAGTGCGATCGATGCTCAGCCTTTGCCTACGAAGGCCAGGGTTCTCAAAAGCGAGGTTTCCTGTTGTCTTGACGGCAGGGAAAGACCTTGAGAAGTCAAACTGGCTGTGGTGGGTCGGGAGCAGCCTAGACTCTCGTACACTTGCATGTTCGGTTTGAGCACAGGCAACATTAAGAAATTGGAGCATGAATTTTCATGGCTGGGTTCAATGATAAAAGTTTGATAACCTAGAAAAATGCTGGAATCTACATATTACTCAAAACCCTCCCCAAGGACAGAGAGATCATATGATCTTGATGTTGCCTACTCATCATCAATATAATTCCTGGTCAAGAACTGAAATATCTATCTACGTGAGCAAAAACTTGCCTATACATATGTTATAAACATATTAAAATATAAATGTGTTTGACCTAAGAGCTCCATATCTTGAAAGATATTTTCACAATGAACCAAGACTTTCACAATAGGTTATTTTTAAAAACAAAAAGCATAGTTTTAGGAGTGATAGCGCAGGGGGTAGGGCATTTGCCTTGCACGTGGCTGACCCGGGTTCGATTCCTCCACCCCTCTCGGAGAGCCCGGCAAACTACCGAGAGTACCTCGCCCGCACGGCAGAACCTGGCAAGCTACCCATGGCATATTCAATATGCCAAAAACAGTAACAACAAGTCTCACAATGGAGACATTACTGGTGCCTGCTCAAACAAATTGGTGAGCAACAGGATGACAGTGACAATTCATTTTTATAAGAGAATGCAACAATTTGTGTATATTTCTGTTGTATCCATCTCTTCACCTTATGTCCTTTTCTCTATCAAATGCAATCAAACTTATGCCCACATCACACCATGAAATAGTCTGATCAAAATACTATGATCAAAAATAAGCTTCTGTGTACCCAATCCAGTAGCCAACTCTCTGTCTTTATTTTCCTGTCCTTCCGAAGGACTTGGCATAGTTGAATAGTCCCTCTTCAGCCACTGTTATGCCTGGCTTTGTTTGATTTATTCCGCGTTCCCGGTTACTTGTCCCTCTTCCTTTCTTGACCTAGCAGTGTCCTCAGTCTTTTTATGTTTTCTCTTAACATTCTCTTCCTAGCTGACTCTATGTGTACGGTGACATATAACCATTTATAGGCTTATAGCTCTCACTTATTCATCTTCCCAGATCCAAGTCCTGTGTTCCCTATGCAACCCACACCAAAACTTGAAATAGATAACACCAAACCAGCAAGATTCTTGCTTGGACCTGGCCCCCAAAGATGACTGCTCCCTTCCAAACCTTCTCTTGCCTCAGTCATCCCTCATCAAGAGTGCAGGTTGCTGTCCACCTATTTCGATCCACCAAAGATCTGTGCATGATCCTTTATTCCACTCTGACTCTCTGAATTCACAACTGACCTACCAATGGTCCATGCTTCCCTAAATTCTACCTACAGACCCCCTGAGTACTAACACTTTAATTCTCAAGATTCCATCTTTCTAGGACTGAAAAAATAATAAGGTACAAGAGTTAAGGTACACGCTCACATGCTGCTGGCCTTGGTTCACTGTGTGGTACCCTAAACATGGTTGTGATCCTGGAACCCTCAAGGATCTCTGTGGGGGTCTGGATAAAACTGAGCAACAGTGTGCTAGAACAGCACTGTCTTAGGACTTTGCATTGAACCACTGGTCTTGGCTAGCTGAGAATTACCAGTCTGCAGGTCCCTAAACAGTACTTGGGACCTTTCCTCTACTAAAAATTCTCTCTTTCAGGGTCAAAGGAATAGCACAGTAGGTAGGATGTTTCCCATCAACATGACCAACCCAGGTTCAATCCCGGCACCCCACATTGTCCGGAGAGCCTGCCAGTAGTGATCCTTAAGCATTGAGTCAGGAGTAAAGGAGCAATCCTTGAGCACTGCTGAGTTTTGCCCAAAACCCAGAGAACAAAACCAGATTTTCTTCTTCTCATACCACCAAAAAGCCTCCCATGAAACTCCTGTTCTCACTCAGATTAACAAATTTTTTCTACATAAAGAGCCAGGTATTTTTTATTTCAATTTTCAGGAATCGGATCAGTTTACTCCCTTCTTCAAGATTGTCCCAAAGATTTCCTACTCTGCAGGATAAAATCCAAATGCCCTCCCCTTGCCACTAAGGCCATGCATGACCAATCTCATTCCTTTTCACCCGTCTGCTGCTATCCTCTGGCAGCAGGCATGACTGCTTTCTGGCATTTTTTCAAGCATGCCAATGTGTTTCTTCATGCCTCGGGTCTTTTGAACTTACAGTGCATTCTTCCTGTAAGATTCATCCTAGAACTTCATAGAACTGGTTTGCTCAAAAACGAAGGGGGATTCAAATGTCACTTTCTTAGAGCCAAGTTTGATCATTTGAACCAAATAATTCTCAATCCCATCATCCCTCCCCATTATCTCATTACAATTGATTACTTTAGTGCACAAAACATCTGAATTTATCATCTATATTTTTCTTTTTCTTTTTTTATTTTATTTTATTTTTATTTTTTGCTTTTTGGGTCATACCTGACAATGCACAAGAAGTTACTCCTGGCTCCGCACTCAGGAATTACTCCTGGCGGTGCTCAGTGTACCATAGGGTATGCTGGGAATCGAACCCAGGTCAGCTGCGTGCAAGGCAAACACCCTATCCACTATACTATCGCTCCAGCCCCAATCATCTATATTTTTTCATAAGTCATATAAATGCAAGATTCCTGCATGTGGTGGTTAAACCCAGAACATAGATAATTAGCTGGCATGGAACAAATATTTGTTGAATGAAATCATTGGTCCTTTTTCTGATTTCTCCCTTTTCAATTGAGTCCTTTCAGCGGTTACAAGAACTGAGTCTTTATTTAAATTGTGTTGCTTTAAAATCTCTCTTCCAAGTTACACAACGGTTTGATTCAAACTTTGAAGATTCCTCTGGTTGGACTTGTTATTGATAAGCCACCGAGTCTAATAAGCATAAGATTCAACTTGTTGGGGTCAGCGAGACAAACAAGAATTACGGCTCTTAGCTTGCATGTGGTTGACCTCAGCTCAGCGCCTGGTACTGAATATGGCCCTGAGCCTCACCTAGAGTAATCTCTAAGAACAGAGCCAGGAGTGGAACTCGGAACACCACCAGATGGGACCCCAACACCCCACCTCCAAAAAGATTAAGTTTGTCTGGCAACATACAGGTACTATAGTACTTAGTCATATACGTTAAAGACAAAATTGTCTCAAAAATTACTCCATCTAGAATTCATCATTGACTAACTGAAGAGAACCATGTCCTATCCATTGAACGTACTCTATTCAACATTTTTCTCTTCACTTAAAATCAAATTACTATAAAGTCATTCATCTCCTCTACAATTTCTTTTATATATCACTGTCACACTGTCACTGTCATCTCATTGTTCATGGATTTACTTGAGTGGACACCAGTAACGTCTGGATTCCTCCCAGCCCTGAGATTTTAGCAGCCTCTCCTTACTCGTCTTTCCCAATTATTGGAGGCTCTTTCAGGGCCAGGGGAATGAGAACTATTGTTACTGATTTTGGCATATTGAATACGCAAAGGGAAGCCCGCCAGGCTCTGCCCATGTAGACGGGATATACTCTTGGTAGCTTGCCAGGCTCTCTGAGAGATATGTATATATATGGTATGTATTATATATATTATATATGAGGTATGTATTATATATATTATTACATATGTTTTATATATAATACTCTATGATTAGTTGCGAACTGTCTGAACTCCATCAAATATGGTGTGGTAATTATGGAAAATGGGTAGGAAGTGTCTTATAATGTGACTGGAAAGTGGCCTGGAGAGTGGAGGCAGTTGGGTAGTGGAGGTCAGCTGTCGGGGTTGGGTCCCTTGGGGCAGGGAGGGTTCTCCCCACCACCCTCTGGGTGTCCCGAGTGAAAACAGCCTGGCACAAAGTCCCTTATATATGTAACTTTTTAAATTTCATTTCCCCAAATCTAATTTTGTTTCTAAAATACTAGTGTTGTCTTTTAATTCTGCAAAGAAAAAACTCCTTTATTGGTAAAACATGGCCTAAGTGGAGACAGTTATTTACAGTACTGTTTATTTTATTGAATATGAATATTCATGTTTCCCTGTAGTATTACTGACGTATTTAACTATGGGGTATAGCTTATATAACACCTTTGTAAAATGTAAACCCCTTCTGCTTCAACTGAGAAGTATTTTTCTTGCAGATGCTCTCAATTCTGAAGCACCATCATTGGTAGATGTGGCCTGTCCCTGCTTTCACTGGAAATTCTGTAGTTTATCATTAAACATTCTTAATCATCCTTGCTTTCATTTTTAAATTCTTTTCTTTCCAGCTGAGGTGCCATTGGCTTATAACTATACTAGCTTTAGGTGTCAAACATCGTGATTTGGTATTGCCATATACATGGTCACCACAAAAATATCTCACCAGAAATAGTTACATCTTTTTCTCGCCTTCAATATGGCGCAGCCCTGAGCACTGCAGAGGGAGGCTTACTTGCTTTTGATCATTTAATTAACTTACAATGTATATTTTCACATATTCATTAGCATAATCACTTACGCAAACAACTATGTTATGCAGAAATGTTTTATTCTCCTTCCACAAAGAATTACACCGCCAGGCTGCGATGTTAGTGAGATACCTCCCCAGCTCCAGAGAGAACATAGAGCCAATCTTTGATTTGGTCTCCAGAGATGCTTACTGAAGAAATAGCTTGAATGAGCACTGCTCTGCTTAGCGGACTATAATATTGCACTGGTTTATTTGTGATATATTTTCAATGACTATTATTCTCACAGGATTTGAAATTCAAATGATACTTCTTCATTTCAAAATTGAATTTCATATTTGAAATATTAAATAATTAATATATTTTAGACAAATGTATTTCTTGGATAGGAAGTTATTTATAGTCTTACACTTAGTGCAAATCTGCATATTTAGTTGCAAAATAATGAAGGTGTTTGATTGTGGATCGACTCACCTGTCTTTCCCCAAAGCATCTAACTTCCTGACCCAAGAGCAAGTTGCTAACACTCTTTTCTGTTTATTTCTTCTTGTGTTCAGATGTGCAAATTTAGAAACAAATATCATTATTTTTATACAAATACAGCATCCTGGGTCAGAGATACAGTACAAATGGTAAGGCAATTGTCTTCTATACAGCCAACTTGGGTTCAATTCCTAGCATTATATATGGTCCACCAGCACCACCAGGATTAATTCAGGACTAAGCCCTGAGCACTTCCAGGTATAGCTCAAAATCAAACAAAATATAAAAATAAAACAAAATGGGGGCTGGAGCGATAGTACAGCGGAGAGGGCGTTTGCCTTGCACTCGGCCGACCCAGGTTCAATTCCCAGCATCCCATATGGTCCCCTGAGCACCGCCAGGAGTAATTCCTGAGTACAGAGCCAGGACTAACTCCTGTGCATAGCCGGGTGTGACCCAAAAAGCAAAAACAAAAACAAAAAAATCAAAACAAAACAAAATGTACTCAAAATACTAGAAATACTATGTACAAATTTATTTATGATTTTTTCTTGAAAGTATGTCATCTACATATTTTATATCATTGAAAACAGCCTGCCTTATACAGTGTTAGACCATTATAGGGATATATTCTGCCTGTTTTAAAACAAGCTTCCTCTACATATTTTAAATTATTTCCAATATTTTTCCCATAAGTTAATAATCCCATTAGTAATCACATCAAGTAATACACATAAAATATATATGTATAAAAGAAAGGCAAAAATAAATAAATAAAAGACAATCAAATAAAATCGACCAAAATATAGATAATGCATATAACTAAAATATGAATATCATTTTCTTATTAATTTTAAAAAGATATGAATAATATTAGAGAAATTGAACCTTTATTTATGACATACTTTATGAATATATTTTCCTGAATTATTACTTGACTTTTGTTTTTGTTTAAGGCATGTTTGAAGAATTTTTGGAAACTGTAATTTAATTGTTAGCTTTTTATTCTCATAAAGTTTGTGGAATTTATATGATAGTAGAAAGGTTACTCTATTCTAAGATTATTGCTATAAAATTCTGCCTTCTTTGGAACCTCTGTTGGAATCTTAAATTTTATAAAACAGCTAAAGCACTAAAATAAAATGAAATTCCATGAAGAGTTATTATTTCTTTTTGCTGAAGAATGCTAACAAAGATTTGACTACAGGAGTTTTAATAAATAGAATAAGCCATTGTTTTATAGGTAGCTTATTTTATTTGGGGGGCGTTCAAACCTGGCAATGCTTAGAGCTTACTTCTGGCACTGTGCTCAAGGATCACTCTTTGGCAGGACTCGGGGAACCATATGGGATGCTGGGGATCGAACCTGGGTGGATGTGCGCAAGGCAAGCTTCTTGCTCCCTGTACTATCTCCACTTCAGCACATACAGCTTTTTATAAGATCATTCGCATTTCAGTCATTACCAAATATTTTGAATTATCTGATAAAAACTTTCCAAAATGACAAATACTACTAGGTATTTCTTAACTTGTTTAGTAAAATCCTTGAGATTTTTCTATGAACAACTCATTTTCCTAAAGGCTTCCATAGTGTGTGTGTGTGTGTGTGTGTGTGTGTGTGTGTGTGTGTTTCTGGAAAAATTTAGAAAGAACAGTTTATAATAGAGCATTTTCCTTTCAGGAGCAGTAAATACAGAAACTTGAGTAAAATATAAACATTGTTATAGAAATTCAAGAAAGATCTCCAGCGTATAGAGGGACAAAAGTAATTCCAAATGGTAATTTATCTGTGGGAATAAAGTGGTACAAAATTACTGATAATGAACTCATCCATATAATGCATTTACAGTTTAAATATGCCAGCACAGATATTTGAGGGCATTCTCAAAAGTATAACCTTCACGAAAAACAAGGCATGTGGAATTGTATATCTGATATGTCAGTTTGACTGGATGTCCAGATAGTAAAGCAATATATCTTGGTGTCTATGTATGGATGTTTCTGGAAGATATTAGAATTTGATTGCTTAGACTTAAGTAAAGGTTCTACTCACTAAGATGACCAGGCTTTATCTTTCCCATTGTGGATATAATAGAACAAAAAAAGAATGAAGGGAAAATTATCTCGCTGAATTGGAACATCAATTTATTCCCACTCTAAGAAATCAAAGCTTCGGGTCCCTGACTTTTTAGACTTCAGAATTTTTACCTATGACCATCTGGCTCTCTGGCCACTGGACTCAGATGAAATAATAGTTAGGACTTAACTGGTTTTCAAACATGAAGATAGCAGGTGATAGGACTTCCCAGTCTCCATAATGATGAGTCAATAATAGATCTTTTATCTACAACTACTTCTGTGCATATATATGTACATATATATAAATAGAGAGAAAATGATATACATATATATCCTTATATATTTTTTCAAATATCTGTGCTGGCACATTTAAATTATAAATGTATTATGTAGATGAGTTCATTATCAATGTTCCTATACCATTTTATTCTAAAAGATAAATTGCCATTTAGAATTACATTTGTCCTTCTATATGCTAGAGACCTTCCTTGAATTTCTATAGTAATGTTTATATTTTCCCCAAGTATATATCTATATATAAATAAATGTCCCTATATATATATATATATATATGTGTGTGTGTCCTAATATATAAAAGGACATCACTGTCACTATCATCCCGTTGCCCATAGATTTGCTCAAGTGGGCACCAGTAATGTCTCCATTGTAAGACTGGTTGTTACTGTTTTTGGTATATCGAATATATCACGGGGAGCTTGCCAGGCTCTGCCATGCGGGCGAGATACTCTCGGTAGCTTGCCAGGCTCTCCGAGAGGGGTGGAGGAATCAAACACGGGTCGGCTGCGTGCAAGGTAAACGCCCTACCTGCTGTGCTACCGCTCTCGCACATATATAGGACATATGTATATGGACATATATAAGGACATATATATATATATATTAGGATATAGATAGATAGATGTCCTTTTAGTTTTATTTTCCTGAAGAATATGAACGAATACAACACAGAAAAAATACAGCTCATGCATCGAGAGCAGAAAACAGAAAGATGGGCTGAAGAGTCAGTATAGCAGGCAGGGCTCTTGCCTTGCATACAGCCACCCTGGGTTTATCTCCAGCACTCTAACTGATCCCCCAAGCCCACCAGGAGTGATCCCTTGCTGAGCCCAGAGCCAGGAGTGAGTCCTGAGTAAGCACAGCCTAAGTCCTGTGGCCCCCAACCAGAAACAAAGAGGAAGATTTCCTTCAAATTCCCCCATTTTCCTCCGCCTCAAAAACAGTTGAATCTAATGTCTTGTTTTTCTTCATAATGCTATTTTCGCTATTACCGCATGACTGTCTGCCTTAGCTTGAAATCTGAGCCTACCTATTGCATTTTTACTTGATGAAAATATTCAGTCCTCGTGACTCTTTTACTCGTCACAATGTTCTTATTTAACACAGATATAATTGCAGCCAGATTTGAGATAATCCCTCAGGGATTTCTTACTGAAGAGTGAATCAAATCATAATGCACGTATATGATGCCCAGTGTTCTACCTGCTCTTCTTTATCCTATTTACACATATTTATTGAACTTAAGTTGTGGCCTGAGTTCCAGATATGGCTGAGTTATTTATTTTGCTCAGATTTTTAACTTGAAATATGACATCTTCATTTTCATGCTTTTCTCCACCCAAAAATTTCCTCTCACACTGCTTTTGGCTCCCCTAATGCACTTTTGTTCATCTTGCAAAATATATTTGAGTTTTTCATCTTCTGTGAAATATTTTTGACTAAGCTAACCAGAATGAATAGCCACTTCCACAGTGATGTGTCATTGTAGTTTCCCACAAATTTATCCACGCTTTTTCTCCATGGTTTTACAATACTTAATCTTCATACCATGGTCTAATAGAGTCTTGAAATGGTATGTATTAAATTCTGACCATATTATTTCAATGTTATCTGGATTGTTGATCTTCACTGGCCATTTCTCAGAAGTAAAGTGGGTTAGGGTATGTTTCTTCATCACTTAAAGATCTGCTATGTGATAATTGGGAATTTGAGGACTATTTAGTAAAAGTGCAATAAATATAATATAGAGGAAAAGATCATCATAGAAATATAGAAAAATGGTAGTGATTATAAAAATGATGGAATTCTATCTGCCATTTTCCTTATAGCATTTGTAGACAGTTAGTTTTCAATAACTGAGGGAGAAGCACCATTGCTTTTTCCCACTATTTATAAACATGAAAGCACCAAGCATGCTAGCTTGTAGCAGGAAGATTATAAAAGCTAAGCTGATATGACAACTCCTTCTCAATATCTTTCTCTCTAAAAGGAATCAAGAAAACTGTGTAAAAAAAATCAGTCTATAAATAGCCTGGCAGATTTTGCTGAGTGTCTGAAGATTAAAGGGATTATTTACAATAGAAGATCTGAACGCTGTAAATCCTACGAGGATGACTTTTCCTCCTTATCCAACTTAATTCTTCAATAACTTAGTCAAGATATCATTTAACTATTCCATTTGGAACATTAATTTTGCCATGGAATTAAAAAGATCAGCTTGAAAGGTATTAGGACTATCATATGCCACATACCATTTTTTTCAGGCATGTTTTTGAGTGTCTCAAGTTTTATTTCAATGCATATGTGGAGCCATTTACTTTCACAATATACATGTCTCCTTTCTTGCTAACTTTTCCTGACTTCAGTCTGGATGACTGCTATTCCTAATCATTTTGATCTGAGCCAGCTCTATAAATTTGTACCGAAAGTGTCACCTCCCTTGCAGCCACAGTAGCCATGGAATCCAGTAGGCTCAGGGAGACACAAAGGACCAGTGGGAAAGTAATTCATGTCAAAGTAATAATTGGGAATGATGCACTACCTCTTCCTCTTCATTTCTATACTTAAAAGTCAGCTTAAGATCAAGAGGCAAAATAAAGAAGGCTTAGTACAAAGGAGCTGCAAAAGAGAAAGCATGTGAGATTTTATATTTTTTTCAGACCCAGATCAGCCTGGCTTTCTGTTTGTGTGAGGACAAGGTATATACTCAGTAGAGTGGATTGCTCTTTCTAGTCAAACACATTCCCACAAAGAATGTTGAATTGGAGAGCGGGAAGTCTTTCCTAAGACTCTTTCAACTCACAACTCTCGTGGAGGTCAATGTAAAAATTAGGTCTTCAGAGAGAGAGAAAGAGAGAGAGAGAAAGAGAGAGAGAAGAAAGAAGAAAGAAGAAAAGTGCCTGTAACAGAGGTAGGAGAGGGAGGGAAACTGCAGGCATTGGTGGTGGGAAATGTACACTGGTGAAGGGAAGGGTTTTGGAACAGTATCTGACTGAAATCCATTCATGAACAACCTTGTAACTGTATATCTATATGACTATGATTCAATTACAAAAATAAATAAATAATTTTTGATGAATAAAATTAAAATAAGGGCTTCTGGGTTCAAGCAGGTAGATATGAATATGGTTCTCTAGATGACTGACAGGACTAAAGAAATATGTTGATATTCATGATAAATTCTAAATAATAACCAAAAAATAAGTCTTTTGATGACCTCTGCAAAGTTTAGCAATTCTTCAAATCCCAAAATAAAGTATAGGAGCTGGAGTGATACTACAGCGGGTAGGGCGTTTGCCTTGCACACGGCCGACCCGGGTTCAATCCCCGGCATCCCATATGGTCCACCAAGCACTGCCAGGAGTAATTCCTGAGTGCAAAGCCAGGAGTAACCCCTGAGAATCGCTGGGTGTGACCCAAAAAGAAAAAAAAAGTAGAATTATTTTGAGTTCCAAAACCTTTGCTCATGAATACTAAAATCTACCCATTTAACCTTAATACACTGATTTATCACCATGCTTAGCCCACAGAGATTATAGAAATGGTCTCAAGAAGAGCTTTGCTGCTCATTAGAAAATTGAGACTCTTGATTGAGTCGTTTTTGTCTAGCCAGTCTTCTAATCCACGAGCACAAGCCAGCCTTGTTTCAATGCTTCAGAATATATTGTTTAACACAGGCCTTTCTTTAAGTTGTTTCCAATCCAGAGTTTTTGTATCTAGAATAGAAATTTTGATATCCAAATAGTAAGTGGCCTTACTGAAGACTAACTCTTTATCCATTTCCCTGAGTTAACTTGATGTCTTGAACATCAGTTATTTCATAACTTCCATTAAAATTTTCTCAAATTGAGTTTGATTTGTCCAACTAAGATTAAGACAAACCCAACTCTTATCATCAAACGTTGAGCTCCTTTTTAAAGATTAAAATTATACGGTGTATTAAAATTAAAATTGTTATCATTGCAACCTAATTTCATTCTGTGAAATAAAGAACTTAAAATAGTGGGGGGAAACATTTCTTAGCCCAATCCACATATCTCATTTTCACTAACATAAAATTTCTATAAATGAACAGGTTAAACTACATATAAACTATATATGTGTATATATACATATTAATTAAATTATAGTTTGAATAAGTTAAAATATATGTGCAACTATATATAAACTTATATATATACACAAACATATCTATTTATAGCTTGCATTCAGCAGCCATTGTGATAATTATATCTCACCCAGAAAATAAATTTTATGATTTGTAACAAAGACTCTTTCCAGCTTCAACTTTTCCCAAGTAGAAAAAAATCATTATTACTCTCATACAGCATATGACCAAACAGTCATTCAAAATCCAATTAATCTAAACTCAAATTCCACTTTCTCATTAGGGAGAAAATAAGAAGGAAAAATTTAGCTGTTCTTACAAGACCACAGCAGCTAAATGTCATTCTAAGAATAAAAAGTCTTGTTTTAGTCCCTTGTAGACTAATGTTTTGAGTTACTTGAACTTGATGGGTGTGATTTGCCATTATTTTCCATTTCCTGAAAAATCTTAAAAAAATAAAATGGGAGCTCATAAGTTCCACTGCCTTTCCCTAAACTATTAGGTGTTTAAGCTACTGCCTTCTAAAAACATACCTTAATTTCCATGTTTATATCTGCCCGTGGATATTTGCGAGTGTAACTGTTTTGGTTTGTGTCTGCTCAATGAATCATGTCTCCAGAATTGAAAGTTGTGTGGTTTCATCAGCAATTTCACAATAGTGATATATCAAACCTTAACCAAGAAATGTTCAGCTAAAAAAAAAAATTTCCTGACACATTTAACCACATCTTTACCTGAGACATGTATTTCCTTACCCTAAGACTTCTTGGAACGATGTCTGCCTGAGATGTAAACTTTCTCGCTTTAGGGTGCATTTCCCAATTTTGTAAGAATGGCACACATACCTGGCCAAGGTGGGTACTTTCTTTATGGCACATACACAAGCTTAGTCTTGGGGATTTGCTGTAACTTTATTTGTTATGCGTATTTCATTTTCCTATATGGAAAAGTTAATGTTCTCTCTTCATCACATCTCCCCTCTCCTTATTTCCCAAATAAACTTATTTTTCTTTAAAAAAGAAAAGAAAAAGAAAAAGAAAATCCCCTAATAAACTCACATCTTAATGGATTTTACTAGGGTTTTCTACCATTTGATTTTATCAGAATTCTCTATCATTTTTATCAGACTCTTTTACACATCTCTTAAACTGTAATCCCTGAAATATTGTAAACCAATGAGAAAACAATTTTTAAGAGAGATAAAAAGAGCTTAAGGATGGCACAAAATATTGTGTCTCTGTAACCAAGAAATATGTGAGTCTCACTTACTAAAATATATTGTTTACAAATCAAAGCTGGAAGCCTGAGAGATAGTATGGTGTTTGAGGTACTTGTTTTGCATGCAACGAACACTGGTTTGAATCCCTGGCAAAAATATGATCCTCCAAGCACTGACAGGAATTATCCCTGACTACAGAGCCAGGAAAAAAAAAAACTCTGAGCACAGTCAGTCGTGGCCCCAAAACAAACCAAATAGTAAAACATTTTTAAATCAAAACTGAAATGTTGCAACAAAAGACTGGAAATGTTTTAACAAAATATAAGTCCCGGCAGCCATGTAAATTCATCTACCAACCTTGTCCAGCCCTGTTCCAGACTCATAAATAAATCTTGAAAGATGTCAACGAGCTGCAAAAATTTCTCAGACACCCATTCCCAGCTGACACTTCTGGGGCAATCTCCAGGGGGATGGGCTAGCTCTCAGGGGCCCAGAAAATGCACTGGCAGCTGCTCCCACATCCCAAAGCCATAGCCCAGTTAAAAATGTTAGGCCAGCCAGACTGCCTAGTTAAAAATTCTGGATCTTCTGGAGTGGGTGGCCACATTTGTAGCCCTGAGACATCTCCAAACTCTACAACAATGATGTCCCAGTAGTAGAGCACCAGATTAAATGGGATGTAACATAGAAGCAACCAATCTCAACTAAAGAAACATTAACACAAAAGGCTTAACTTGCAACAATAGTTTAGTAAACCCTGGGAGAATGACTTAATGTTCCCATGGGGAGACACAAGTTTCACAAATTTTCTTCTGTGAAAATATTGTTTGAGGGGCTGGAGTGATAGCACAGTGGGTAGGGCATTTGTCTTGCATGCAGCCAACCCAGGTTCGATTCCCAGCATCCCTATGGTCCCCTGAGCACCGCCAGGGTTAATTCCTAAGTGCAGAGCCAGGAGTGACCCCTGTGCATCACAGGGTGTGACCCCAAAACCAAAAATAAAAAAGAAAAAGAAAATATTGTTTGATCATCCCATTAGCCATTTGATGGTAATGAGTAATATAAAATAAGTTTTAAAAACCTAGATAACATCTGGACATTCAAAGCAGATGTCACAAAATCATAAATAATTTATTAGAGTTTTATCTTTACTTAAAAGTAAATGTTCTTATTAATACACAAAATCCCAATGACTTAGAGTGATAAAACATGGCATATTAACAACTAAAAGGAGATAACTTTGGGAGAAGTTTGAATTGTAAAACACATGTTATGCAGTCAACCTGGATTCAATCCCCAGAATCCCAAAAAGTCCCCCACGCCTGTCAGGAGTAATCCCTGAGCATCACCAGGTGTGTCCCAAGATCAATAACAACAACAAAGCCACCACACATGTTATTATCACAAAACAGAATAAAAATCAGGCAGGAGAGATAGTAGAGTGGGTAGGGTGCTTGTCTCTGACCTAGGTTTAATCCTCAACACTGCATATGATTCCCTGAGCACTGCCAGGAGTAATATCTGAGACAGGGGTAATATACAGAGGCAGGAGTAGGCTCTTGGCACCACTGGGTGTTTTCCTCAAAGTAAAAATTAAGTACATAAACAAATAACAATACAAAAATAGAATCAATAGGGACACTCTAAAGGTATTGAAAAGTTATACAAATCAGCAAATAAAAATCTACATCTAAGATCGGTTATGTCCGTTAGAATATAGGAGTTAGATTGTTACTTTTTCTTCTCAAAAAAGCTCAAAAATAAATTGCCATTACTTTTGTAAAGAGTTTAGAAATCTGGATCTCTGAGAAAACACTTCATTTTTTATTTTTCAGCTTGCAGTATTAAGAACATTGAAGGAAATTTTCAAAGAGAAGGGCGACTATTTCCTGGCCAGGGATTATCACATGTTAGTTTGTCTAGTAGTAAAATATGTCATTTGCAAGTGTGAGTCACCTATTTAATTTTAAAAATAGTGTGAACTACCATATAAAATGGTAAGAAAAGAAATAGTTAAATAATTTTCTGCATATTTGACTTAATGGTGAAGTTAAATCCAAAACTTGACCATTCAACACAATCTCTACAAGGTTATCATAATCTTTGCCTTTCGGTGAGTGTGACGTCTTCAAACCTGGCACGCCCTTTGCACTGACATCTAAATTTGGACTCACCACTTTTCCAGTGCTCAATTGCTGCATAACAGTTTTACCTATAAAGAATAAAGTAGGAAGCCACCTAGACAACTTTCCTATTTTGTGGGAAGAGTCTGAAAATCACAGATGTTGTTAATAATAATAATCACTTGTCATCACTTGTTATCCCATTGATCTTTGATTTGCTCAAGCGGGAGCAGTAACATCTCCATTTGTCCCTGTCGCGTGCTAGTGTAGCCCAACGATATCTGCTCACTCCAGGAACAGGAAGAGCCTCACATTGTTCATTCAGGGTTTTGACGAAGAAGTCTGACCATCTCGTTGGTGAGCGGCCACAGGGTCTTTTGACTTCCCGTGGAATCCAGTCGGTACCAGCTCTAGTTCAGCGGTCGTCTTTGAATTGCATTACGTGTCCGGCCCATCTAATATTCGACGCCTTGGCAAGACAGCATCCCTGATTCTTGACCATCAATGGAGGTCAGAACTCCGGATTCCTTCTCTCATCACTTGAGTAAAACGTGATACTCCTAGCACAGCTCTTTCTATTCCTCTTTTGTAAAAAACTAAAGCTCGCCAAAGGGCGAGAGCACTCACGGGCTCTCCGGGCGGCTCTGTCTCACCGCCCGCGTTTGGTGTCCCGGAACCGCTGTGTGTGCTGTCAGTCAAGGGCAGGCAACGGAAGGAAGAAGGCCAAACTGGTTGCTCAATCAGTTTATTTCATTCTCTCTCCCTGCTTCTCCCCCGGCTCTGGATCTCTCTCTGGATCTCTGGATCTGGCCCCCAACCCACTCTTACAGCCTAGTTAAATCCCCCCAGCACGAGGGGGTTGGGATGTACACATAGGTGTGGTCACCATCAATAGGGTTGAGGTTCCTTTCCCTTAGGGGATGCTTCTCCTAGGACTTAATTCTCTTTCAGCAGGAGGATCCACCCAAGGGTGGAGTCCCATGAGTGTGTTTCTCTTCTCCTCAGCCAGCAAACATATAAGAATTCATAATATTAATCATTTTGTATGGACACAATAAGAGATGCATTAAAGCTTATAGAATTGCTCTCCTGGGGCCATCTCAATCTCAGACTACAGTGCTCAGGCCAGATCAGTCTTTCCTATCCCTAGCAGGGTCCTAGTCTCATCATTACTTTTGGATCATGACAGCATTTGTCTATGATCAAGCTCTTAACTTATACTTAAGAATTAGGCACTTTGGCCAGGCCCATCTCGATGCCAGGGTAGCACATAACTCATCACTTGCCCTGGATCCGTCCTGTCCCTCGTCGGGACCCTGCTTTTGGGGTGCTAGGAACTGAGGGCAACTGAGGCTTAAGTTGAGAAAGCAGATGCCCAGGAGGGAATAATATTCGAGGCCAATTAAATCCCAAGTTACAAAAGCATAATATTGTCTTCCCGTGTGCATACAAAAAGGACATTGCTTTAAAGTAAATTATTCAAAAGGCACAAGAAGAGGAGAAAGGCAATATTAACTTATATAATATAAATTCAGTATCCTAGGAAGGTCTGACCTTACAAATTAGCAGAGTCAGATTAAGGGAAAGCCGCGGATTAACTCTTTTAGGGAAGAGAGCATGGAGAAGTGATTATAGCTAAACAAAGGGATGGGAGAGATTTGGGAACACCGTGATGGGTGTGACTGGGGTAAGCCTAAACTCAGGGGAAAACCGGAACAAGCTACTCATGGCAAGGAGGGAGAGGACAAAGTAATGTCATCCATACTCTTTGGGATATCTGAATAGCGTTCTCATCCTGTTTGCATAGGGCCCAGGTCTCTGAGGCATATGTTAGTGCAGGAAGAATGGTGGAGTCGAAAAGATGTGCCCAGCGTCGGAGGTCCTTCGTCCTCTTAACAACTTTTTCGATGCTCTTGAAGGCGTTCCACACTGTTACCTTCCTCCTTCACAGTTCTGGCACCAAGTTGTTCCTCATGTTGAGTTCTCGACCCAGGTATACATAGCTGCTGCATTCAGAGATGTTCGTTTCATTGAGAGCAAAATGGAATGTCAGGGACTAGTTCTTTTTTCATGAACATCATTTTGCTGAGATTCAGCTGTAGTCCAACCTTTCCACACTATAGTAATAATAATAATAATAAGTAATAATAATAGGGAAGCTACAAGAAAAATAATATGATTATTATAGAAGATAGAGGTGATAGATAATTTCCAAGGTTAGGAGAGCTCTGCATGGAAAGGTGGCATTAAATTGGAACCTGAATGAGAAAGAAGCAGAAACTCTCAGATGAAAAGACAATTGGATCCGGGAGGCAATGGTGACGGGAATGTCACTCTGGAGATGGGTGGGGCTGCTGAAAAAAAGGTAAAGTTCTCTACACGATGCCCTATCAATAACAGTATTATAAACCACATGGCCTTAAAGAGAAGAAGAAAAACAGTGCCCACCATAAAGGGAAGGTGGGGTGTGGGAGGGAAACTGGAGACGTTGTGGAGACGTTGGTGGAGAGAGGTAGACACTGGTGAAGAGATTGGTGCTAAACCATTGTGTGCCTGAAACTCAATCACACATAACTTTGTAATTCACCATAATTCAACTTCACTGTATCACTGTCATTCCGTTGATCATCGATTTGCTCAGAGGTTTGCTTCATCCTAGCCCTGAGATTTTACCAGCCTCTCTTTACTCGTTCTTCCCAACGGTGCCACATTGGAGGCTCTTTCAGGGTAAGGAGAATGAGACCCATCATTGTTACTGTATTTGGCATATCGAATATGCCACGATGATTCAGTTGAAGAAAAAAAAAGCTATAGGGAAGAACAAACAGCCGCTAAATGAAGAAATAATAGGATGACATTAGTAGGGAATATGAGGATGCAGGGTGGTTAGAAGGGTCCACAGAGCCAGACCAGGTAGGACGCTGAAGGTCAGGATGAAAGCTCACAAGTGAGCAAGGCAGAAGAAGCCCTGGAAATCCTGGAAGGCTTCAGTTTCAAACTCTGCAAGGCTATGTTCTACATTGAGGGCAGCAAGAAAGAAGCCTCACAAATCTTGAAACAAAGCCACAGTATCTAACTGCAAAAAGGTGATCTTTCTGGATTAACTTTCCTACCTTTAGAAAGTTAAAGCATCTTTGGGTGAATCAGTCTAGAGCACCAGATACTTTTTATGTAAAATGCCAATCATTTAATTATAAGTAACAGATAGTACTGTTAAATGAGAACAGAAAGGACTTTTCTTTTTTTTTTGCCTTTCGGGTCACACCTGGCGATGTTCAGGGGTTAGTTCTGGCTCTGCACTCCGGAAATACCCCTCGTAGTTCTCAGGGGACCACATAGGATACTGGGAACCGAACCCAGGTTGGCCATGTGCAAGGCAAAATCCCTCCCCGCTGTGCTATCATTCCAGCCCCCCAGAAATAACATTTTTGGTGACTGGTCTTTTGTCTTGAATTGTCAGATTTTTTGCTAATCAGCATTATCAGTTCGTATAAAAGAAATAAATACTAAATTTATTTAAAACTTTCAATGAGGAACTGAAATACATGAAGATAAACTAAGTTAACCAAGAATTCTAGGAGATAAAAATGCAGATATATATTTTTTAATAGATGGGTCCAGGAGATAAAAATATATAGCCCAAGGAAAGAGCTATATCAAATAGAAAATATATCAGGAAAAGAAAATTTAGATCAAAGTACAGAGAGAAAATTTAAGCAGATGCACAAAGAATATCTGGAACAATTGGTCTAAAATTCATTTTACTGAAGTTTGAGCTAGGTAGGAGAAAGAAACAGAAATTAGGTGTAGTTTTTGTTTTCTTAATGCTTTTTTCTATAGACTCATTTTTTCATGACTTTGGAAAAAGTTACTGCAGATCATTACCTCACATCATATGAAATTATACCCCAGAAGGATTAATGAATTTAGGATAAAATAAATAAAGTCACAAATTAACCAGAATGAAACGAACAGGCAAATATTTATCTTGCCTTTCTAATCACAAAACCTAAATCTAAAATCATTAAGGCAAGATTGCTGTGTGTGTCCACATACGAATTTTTGCTATGAAAAATACCATAACCAAAATTCAAAGGCCAAGGGCCAGATGAGAAAATAGTTGAAGCAGGAATATGATGGAAAAACTATGCAGTAATTAAAATCATATTTCACAAGAATATTTAATGACATGAAAAGTGTTCATAATTTGTATTTGTTTTTAAAATAGTTTATTCACATGTTCTCCCAGTAAATCTGAAGTAACAAGGGCTGGATTTTCCCTCTGATTATAGGCAGCAAGAAAATCGAACAAATGGTTGAGAATGTGGCTCAATTGCAAAGGATGGACACAGAAGTGTTAGACCCTGTTTAGACTTCCATCACCAGTCCAAAATCAAAACAGAAAGAGATGACACAGAGAGCTAAAATCAGAAACGAAAATGAAAATAGTACTACCAGAACTGCAAATATAAAACAGTGTTGAATTAAAATACTACGGATAGGGGCTGGAGCAATAGCACAGCGGGTAGGGCGTTTGCCTTGCATGCAGCCGACCCGGGTTCGATTCCCAGCATCCCATATGGTCCCCTGAGCACCACCAGGAGTGATTCCTGAGTGCAAAGCCAGGAGTAACCCCTGTGTATCGCCGGGTGTGCCCCAAAAAGAAAAAAAAATACTACGGATAACATTGTTCCAAAAGGTTAGGTAATGTAGATGAGATAAATCCCGAAATATACAAATTATCATTAATGAATTAATAATAGAAAAATTAATCTGAATAGAGCTATAACAAGTAAAGAGATTAAATAAGTAATTCAAAATCTCCCATCAAGAGAAATATGGTTTGTTAAGTGAATCCAACCAAAGGAACCAGGTGATTCCTACCAAATCCTACCAAATAGTAGGACTTCTACTATTTGGTAGAATTTCTATTTCGTAGATACAAAACATTCTACCAATATATTTTAAACACTTCCCATCAAAAACACTTCTTAACTTGTTATATCAGGCCAGCATTATCTTGTTAACAAACACAGACAAAGACTTTTTCCAATAACATAGAAATTCTCAAAAAAAATATTAGCTATCTGAACTGAAAGTCATATTGCATGATCAAATTTCATTAACAAATGGCATTTATTTCATGAATGTGAAAATAATTCATTATAAAAATCAATCTAGTACATTGTACTAATAGAATAAATAAGACAACAAAATGATTATCTCAAACAGTTTAGAAAAATCATTTGGAAAAATCTTAACATCATTTCATTGGAAAACAAAACCTCAGAAAATTTATTTATAGAAGGAAAATTCTTCAGCATGATAAGTGAGACTTATGAAAAACCTTTAGGCAACATCATATTCATAGGTGAAAGACTGAAAAACATTGAAGCGTTCCTGCTTTTACCAATTCTTTCAAGTGTGCACCTGAAACTCTTGTCTTTAGCAAATAGACAAGAAAGAATCCAAAATGGAATGAAGTAGAGATATCTCGATGCACAGATAACATGAGCCTGAAAAATTCAGACAGAGGGAGGGAGAGAGGAAGAGAGAGATGGATGGAAAGGGTGAGAGGGAAAAGGAGAACATGCCAACATTAATAAATAAATTCAGTACAGTTGACATTCAATAGACATACATGTTATTTGCATGCTATACCTCAGTAATGCAAAAGCCCAAAAGAAGTTAAGAAAACCCTAGTTGTCACCAAAGGTCAGGAATAGAGGGACTTTTATTTTTTATTCCATAACTCAATAAAACTTAAAGGAAGGGTAAAAAGAATTACCAGAAAATAAATCAATAAAAGTCAATTTGTGTGATTAATTGCTATATATTTCTGACCTTCCTTAATCTAGTATGGGACAACTGTATGCACCATTAGCGAGTGCCATAATTGATACCACATGATGGGAAGTTTCTCCTGTTCTTTGAAGGAGCTCTTTTAACACTTTGCTTCTTGCAAAGCTGGTTTCAAGGATAAGCATCCCCTAAGCTGTTGTCTGCCTAGGAAGCTCTGTATAGTTCCTTCAGATCTGAATGATAACCTCACCAGATGCAGTATTCTTGGTGAGGTGTTAATTTCATTGAATTTTTGCACTATGTCCTTCCATGTTGGACTGGAGCAATAGCACAGCAGGTAGGGTGTTGTCTTGCACGAGGCTGACCCAGGTTTGATTCCTTCATCCCTCTTGGAGAGCCTGGCAAGCTACCGAGAATATCCTGCCCGCACAGCAGAGCCTGGCAAGCTACCCGTGGCATATTCAATATGCCAAAAACAATAAGTCTCACAATGGAGACATTACTGATGCCCACTCAAGCAAATCAATGAAAAACGGGATGACAGTGCTACAGTGCTACAACTCTTTCAGTATAGTATGTGTTTTACATTTTCTTTACCACTTTAATTGCAATTAAAGATGGTAGAAAAAGCACTGAGTTACTACTAAAATTTTTGCTTTGTATCTTTTTCCACTTTTCAAAATAAGAAGTTACTATTATTTTTTAACTGAATCACAGTGAGATGCACAATTACAAAGTTGTTCATTATTAGGTTTCAGTTATATAATGTTCCAAAACCCATCCCTTCACCAGTGTACATTTCCCATCACCAATGTCCAGAGTTTCCCTCCTGCCACACTCTCTTACAAGCAAGTCTGAGTATGTTTGGGGATACTCCAAATGCTCTGTATCATGATTGTGGTGGTGTTTTTTTAAAGGTGCATTGAACAGTACTCAGTCAAATTAATAAATGTAATCACATGCCAATTATGCATAAACATCTGATGAAAATAAATTTGAAAATAAGACTAATATTTAAGACCCTCATTTCAGATACTAAAAGAAATTGAAAAAATGTGCAATGATTGGTTACAAAATCCAGTATCTAGAAGAAGGTTGAGAGGCCACGGATCCAGCATAGAAATGCGGGGCTTCTCTCAATCCTTGGAACTACATCGTGCCTCCTAAACCTTGCTGGCTGAAATTCGGTGGTCCCAAGCACCATTAGATGTTTCTGGTGCTGCAGGGTCTGAAAAGTACTGAGTCCTCAGGCCCTAGCACTGAATTTCTGGCCAGGTTGGCAGAATTTGACGAGAAGTAACGTCTGGGTCCCCTAAGCACTACTTAGAAAACCCCCAAAATAACAAAACCCATAAAAATAACCAAGTGTGGGTTGTGAGTGGTTTTCATTTTTATATATACTCTTTACTGTAAATTGTTTATGGAATATATGCATTAGTTTTATGATACAAAAATTATGTTTTTAAAGTATGCTAAATCATAATATACCTTATATTTATTTCCTTTTAAGAGTCAACATTTTAAAGTATTGGCACTTACCGTATAAAACAGATCAACTTTTGACTGGGACAGATCAAGGGAGGTGTTACAATATACTGGGTTGACGTCTAGTACTTCGTGTCCATTTTCACATTATGTCTCATAAAAATCTGTGTACTAGAACTCCATTTTTATGTGGGTACAATAGAAAAAACTCCAGAAACCTAGATCATAACCAAAAACTCAAAGGCCACTTTCCAATAAAATTGTCCTGTTATGTTTAAGTAGAAATCTGGAAAGATGTTTGGGTACCACAGGCCCATCTAAATTTTCAACCAAGTAAAAAACAGTAACAAGATAGTTTTAATAGTCCCAGTTAACAAACTTCAAGTGATGGGTATGTGAAAAAGCAAGAGTTGGCACAGCAGTTAGTGGCAAAGCCCCATGATGTCCTTGAGCTCATTAAAGAGAGAGAGAGAGAGACAGAGAGAGAAAGAGAGAGAGAGATAGAGAGAGAGTTCTTTCTACTGGCATAGACAAGTAGGCATTCAAGGTATTATTGAGAACAGACTAAATGTTAGGGATCAACAGAGATGATGTAGAAAGGACCAAAGGAGCTTCAAAAGATTTGGCATTAAACACTGTCTTCCTAGAATTAGAGATCTAGTTTTGGAAAGGCTAGGGAAGGCCAGGAGTTCCATCTAACTGACAACAGAAAAAAAATCTGAAAATTATGAAATCAAGACACAGATATTGAGCAAAAGGATGAAGAGAAGTAAAGAAATTTACAGATACATTTATAGATTACCTATCTATATTGAATGGTGAAATCAAATGCATTTTAATTCTACCATAATGGACCAAAAAATAAGTCTTTGAGAAATTTCATTAACGATTCAGCTATACAAAACGACTTGTCAGGTATAGCGCATTTATAAATATATGTGTGTATGTGATATGTATACATGTATATCTATACATACATATACACTCTATTCAAAATAAAATGCTCAATATTTACCTACAAGTTTATGATTGCTAAAAGTCAACAGAAATCTTTCCAGTGTGTAAATATGCAAGGATCAAATCTCAGGCCATTTTTGTATAAATTCAAGATTTTGTCAATTTCACACTTTTCTCCCAACATTAAGCTGAGAAAAAATACCTGTTTTAAAAGAGAGATTGTGGGCTGGAGCAATAGCATAGCAGGTAGGGCGTTTGCCTGGCATGCGGCCAAGCCGAATTCGATTCTCAGCATCCCATATGGTCCCCTGAGCACCACCAGGAGTAATTTCTGAGTGCAAAGCCAGGAGTAGCCCCTGTGCATCACCAGGTGTGACCCAAAAAGCAAAAAAATAGAAATAAAAATGAAAAATAAATAAAATAAAAGAGAGATAGTAAGGGGTGGGGTGGGGGTGATGGGTGGGACACTGGGAACAATGGTGGTGGAAAATGTGCACTGGTGAAGGGATGGGTGCTTGAGCATTGTTTGAATGAAATGCAGTCATGCAAGTTTGTAACTGGATCTCACAGTGATCCAATAAAACTTCTTAAATAAATAATAAAAAAAATTTTTAAATTTTAAAAATTGGGGCTGGAGCAATAGCACAGCGGGTAGGGCAAATTACCTTGCACATGGCCGACCAAGATTCAATTCCCAGCATCCCATAGGGTCCCCTGAGCATCACCAGGAGTAATTCCTGAGATGCAGAGCCAGGAGTAACCCCTGAGCATTGCCAGGTGTGACCCAAAAAGAAAAAAAAATATTTAAAAAATAAAAGAGTGATAGTAAGCCCAGGGAGTGATTCTCTTTTCTCTTACAGGTCCCAGATAAAATACACTAACTCTACTTTGCTCTCTGAAAGAACTGTCCTCGTTTTCTATGCAGAAAGCATCAGGTCTAAAATCCCAGATTCTTCCATGGATTTACAATGTACAGCTTCTTCCCTTACATCCCAGGTCAGGTGAAAATGAAGGTGAGTCTGACTCTACCCCCCACACTCTCTTATGCTGTGAGAAGTCATTCATCTAGCAGGGTCTTATGGAACTGTGCCTGGTCAGTGAAAGGTACTCTGTAAGAGTATGGGGTGTGGTATTATTAGTTTCACTTCCACTCCTGGTATGTTCTATGACTCCCACAAATCTGCCCTATAGTAGGGGTCACTTGGAAGAATCCATGAAAGGGACCTGCCAGAGTGAACTCAGAGCCTCTTTCCTTTTCTCGCCCTGGGTCATCTTTAATCTCGGGAAAGGCCATGTGTTCCCTACTACACCATGCCACGTGATATTGGCACACTTTCTGAACTCAACTCCAATTCCTTCCTTCTTCCCTCAGTATTTCATAGCCTCTCAAAATGGTTACTGACAAATGAGTCCTACCTCAATTATGAGAAAGCAGAGTGTCAAAAGAGCTCAGGAATAAAATTATTGCTTCAATTCGTGGATTTTTTTTTCATATGTATTTGCAAAGGAGAATAGGATGGTATTAGAATCAATCCTATCTGCGCAAAATATGTTGGGTCAGGGCATCAGAATGTAACAGCAATTCCTGCCACTTCCAAAACGTGTGTATGTGTGTTTTCATGCACACACACACACACACACAAACATCCACATGTGTAAGCCTGCACTGGAACCTCTGTATGCAAGAGAGACTAAGGAGTAATTGCCTTGTTACCCCAAACATAACTTTTTGAATCCAGTGTGTGATACATTAGACCTTTCACTTTGAGTTTTTACTGGCAATGATACTAGAACAACCTTCTGAATAGCAAGTACAGCTGAATTTTAAAATCTTCCTGGCCTTACCATGAGCCAACTTTTAAAGGTACATCAACTTGGCTCACTCAATATTCAGGAATGTTATCTTTCTTATTGTGAATTAATATTATTGTTACCAAACAGTGTATCTCAGTTCTGCTAAAGGAGATAAGATGTACATTCCTCTATATTGTTAAGAAAAAGAAAAGAATACTAAGCTCTGTGAATTTCTAAAACCTTTACCAATCTAATCTGGGCTTTTTTCTTCATTTCATTTCCTTTCTCTTTGTGGCCAACATTTAACGAGGGATTTTAAATATATCAAAGATAGGATTTTTAAGGGTTTTATGAACTACCTTCCTCAACAATTCAGTTAAATGTGTTCAATAATAGGTCGTAAGTAATTCTCTACTATTTTAATTCAGTTTTCTAATAGCACACATCCTTCTCATTCACCAGTAGGAATATAGGCATGTTTCACAAGAAAAGCTCGATTCAGTTTCATCAACTGGCATGAGGGAATTGCACATTTCAACTACGATGGGAATATTTATTTTTTTCCAATCTGATTCCAGCCAACTTCCATAAACTTGATGATTCTAAAGCTTCACTCTTGTTCAGATATTTCTAACAGGTGACTGGATATTGGAGCACATTTACCTTCTCCCTGAGGACACATGTCATGGGAGAGATTGTGGAACCACAAAAATCCTAGACCCAGAATCAACAGTCCCTGTAAGAACCTCTTTCCACATTCATCCCAGGAGGTGAAGTTTCAAGGTGGCCTCAGCCTTGTATTGGTCAGATTATTATTACATCAGCAGGAAGCTTATTCAGAGGGAAAAGAAGTCAGTGGGTATCATTACCCTGTATAGGGCCAAAATGAAAGCTGTAATGCTGTGTCACCTAAGGTCACCCAATCCTTTGAGATTTAAATAAAATTGGCAGGAACCCCTATCCTAGGAACCCCTTTCCTACTTCCTAGGGGACCTGACTCTCTTTTCCCACCATTTCTGGAAAATAATTACCTCACCTCCCCAAGGTTATATATAATTTCCAATGTCTTTTCTGCTGAACTTTAAATCTCAGATCCTTTCGCTTCTATCTCATCTTCTATGGGCATTCTCTCACCTCTGCTCCAGACAGGGTGTTTAGCTGGGTTTTTATTCTTCTCTTGAAAAAAAATAAAGAAAACAATAAGCATGACATGTTGGGGGTTGGTAAATTAGAAAACTCAAGGTTTTGACTTGAGGGATATGATAGCACATCGTCAAAAATAGCAGGGGAAAATATTCATAAAATTTGTTCGGACACCCAGTTTTTTTAAATTTTTAACTGGTTGATCCAGTTTATTTTCATTGATTGTAATAGTTCCAAAATCTCCTGCGAAAATTCCCTGCTATGGTATAGCCTCCTTTCCTTTGATATTAGTTCTTGCGGTCCCACACTCAAGCAAAAAACCATGAGTGCATCAAAGCAAGATGAGTTTAGCCTCATGAAATTAAGTGGAAAATAGGTGTTTTTCTTCCTTGTCTTTGGATTAGAAGACTTTGCTCCCAGCCTCAGGAGTCTAGAACAAACTAGAATCTTGATTTTCTCAGAAGCAGTTCTATCACTTCAGGAAGGATGATCTTTTTCCTGCTTATTGTCTTCTTTGTAAAAGGTTGGGTTTGGGTGAAATGATGTCTGAGATCCTTTCTCTTCAACTTTCAGAAGAGGATAGCTACCAGTGAGTTCTAGGATTAAAAAAACCCTCAAGATAAAAACAACAACTACAACACCAGTATCCCAGCTAGATTTCCTCAAGTATGATGGCACAGAAGAACGAGCATTGTTATAGACTCCACAGGCTAAAAAGGCAAGCATTCCAGAGGAGTGCAAAGTCAAGCAATAGTGGATAAAAGGTGATATTTACTTCATGGTGCTGTTATAAAGAATTTGATTTGCCTGTCTAACACCAAAGGAACTTGCCATAGACCCATTCCCTTTGAATAGTCTCAAGAAATGTAAAATATAAAATGTAAAAAATGTAAAAGGCAAATGTAAAAAATACATTTGGACTCTCAGGGCGGCTCTCTCTCTCTCTCTCTCTCTCTCTCTCTCTCTCTCTCACTGCTCGTGTTCAGTGCTCTTGAGCCACTGTGTATGGACCAGGTCGGGATGGCTCCTCCTTGTGCTCTGCTTCTGTGTGTGCCGCTGTGCTCTCTTCTGTCTGTCTCTCTATCTTTGTCTCTGTCGTCTCTCTTCTGGTCTCTTCCAATCTCTCTTCTTCCGATCTCTCTCGGAACCCTTCTGCTCCAGTCTCTGGAGCCCCACTCGCTCTCAATTCTGACTCTGACTCTGATTCTCATGCGCTTTGTGCTCTTTCTTTCCCTTGCTTCTGGCTCCGATGACTCCCTGATTCTCTTTCGCTCTGTACTCTACTTCTGTGTCTTCTTCCTCTGCTTCTGTATCTTCTCTCTCCATTCCGGTGCTCTGCTTCTTTGTCTTCTCCCGACTTCTCTTACGGTCTTAGTTTATGTAGCAATCACTTAGGGTGGGACACAAAGGTGGGTTGAACATTAACAAATCAACAAAGAGGGGTAGGACCACTCCTCCAGGAGATTAACAAAATCTCATCTAAGGCAATTACTCCAGATTACTAGGAGATCTGCTCAAGGGTGGGATCCCATCCAGGGTGTGTCACTTTCTTCCTTCCTCAGCTAGAATCCACTTAAATAGTTGTAGTAAATCTACTTCTAATATTTCTAGCAATGTCATTCTGTATGAGCACAGTAAGAGATATATCAGACTTAAAGTTTGGTTCTTCCTAAGGATATTCACTATATATTCCAGACCACAGTCCTCAGACCAGGTTAGTCTTCCTAACCCAAGCAGGGTCCTAGTCTCATTGTTACTTTTGGATCATGACAGCATTTGTCTATGACCATGTTCTCAACTTATAGTTGAGTATTGTGGTGCTTTGTCCTGGCCCATTTTGATGCCAGGGTAGCTCACAGCTTACCCTGAGTCCATTCCGTCCCACGTCAGGACCCTGCTTTTGGGGGTGCTAGGAACTAAGGGCAACTGAGTTGAGAAAGCAGACGCCCAGGAGTAAATATTATTGGAGCCAGTCGGCTCCCAAGTGTCTTCCTGTGTTCATACAGAAAGGCCATTGCTTTAAGGTAAACTCAGTTCCCTGCAGCAAGGCTGAAAGGACAAACCCAATGTTATCCTGGAGGCAAATACACTTTTGTTCCCATTTACTTGAGTATAATTTACATGCCACAGAGTTTATTTATTTAAAGCAGATGATTCAAGGAATCTACTTTATTATCATAAATTGTACAACCATTACTGCAATGCATTTTAGAAATATATACACCTATATATAAGCATATATACATACATATTATATATATGTAGGGAGAGATAGAGAGAGAGAGAAATATCCACCTACTTAAAATATTTGACTCTTACTCTCTTTCTCTCTTTTCCAACCCCAAGTAACCACTGACTTACATGATTTGACTATTCTGAACATTTCAATATATACAGGACTGTACCATCTGGGCTATAAATGATTCCTCTTAATCTTATATTTTCAAACTTCATTGCTCTTCATCCTTCGTGGCTCAGTAATATCCAACTGTACGAATAGACCTCATTATTTTCAGCCATCAGTTATATACACATGTTGCTTCTACCTTGGACTCTTACAAATAAAACTCAATAACCATCCATGCAGTCATTTTTGTATGGACATAGGCCTTTATTTCTTTTTATAAAATCTATAACTGAATGCTGCTATTTCTTCTGGATACATATTTATACTTAAAATCTGTGGTGATCTGGTAATTTTACAAACAACTTTTTTTGTGATAACTGCCAGACAATTTTCCAAAGTGGCAGCATGATTTTACATTCCCACTAGGGGAGCATAGGAATATCTCTATTTCTCTAAATTTTCTCCTTTCTTTTACCTAGTCTGGATTCGTTTTGTAATGTGACTGAAAACTAGTCTTTTATTGCAGCTTTGATTTTTCCCTGGTGGCTTTGGGGTTGATCATCTTTTCATGCACAAATTGGCTATTTGCCTTATTTTCTTTTCAAACACAGTTAGGGTTTTCTCATTCTAAATCAAGATATATTGCTTTTTCTTCATGACTTTTAAGAGTGCCTTATATGTCACCTTACCAACTCTAGCATTTGCTTTCATTCGGAAGAAATCAGATTATTAACAAGTGACATTTTGTGTGAGGGAGAGAGTACTCCTGCAGTGCTTGGGAACAGAGTCGAGCGCATCACTGATTTGAAGGCCAGGTAGCCCACGGAATCAAAAATATAGGGCTTTGAGGCTGGAGCAATAGCACAGCGGGTAGGGCATTTGCCTTGCATGCGGCCGACGCGGGTTCGATTCCCAGCATCCCATATGGTCCCCTGAGCACCGCCAGGGGTAATTCCTGAGTGCAGAGCCAGGAGTAACCCCTGTGCATTGCTAGGTGTGACCCTCCCAAAAAAGCAAATATATATATATATATATATATATATATATATGCATATATATATGGGTTCATCTAAGTATGTTATCTCTTAAGTCTCTCCCCAGACCAATAGGTCACTTTTTAAATAGAAAGAAACAAAGAAAGTGCCAAGGCATAAAATTATGAAAACAATTATTTTCTACAAAGCACAGTCTTCATAAAGTAAGCACAGTCTTCATAAAGTAATCATGTAATATTAAGAGTAATCATGTAATTTAAAACCCTGGTTTTTTTAAATTTAACTCTTATTAAAATCATCCCCATCATTGTTGTTTTTTTAAGTATGTACAAGGACATACGCAGAGTTGCCTCTCAGAGAACTTCTGATTGCCCGAGTAAGACCATTGCAGCTTGTATAAATCATGTCTTACAAATTCATATACTAGAATTACATCCCCAAATAAGCCTTGGAAGGCATCTGGCTACATGTTGTAACCATTAAAGTGATGTTCTGTGCTGCAGAAAATGTGTTAGAGATAGCCCCTACATGAAGTATGACTAGATAGCTCAAATCTCCTATGATTGACCAATTAGTTGCTTCCAGAGAATGAATACCACAAATCCAGAAGATATGTAAACACTGGCTCATTAAAGCCAGCCATTTTCTTGTTAAGCTCTGGTCTCTGCTATGCGCTGTCTAGTGAAATGTAATTCATCGGTCACTTAACTAGGAACAACGAGAGATTTCGTTTCTGAGAATACACCCAAGCAGGAAAAGGTGTTTTCAGCTCCCAGGACTCAGAAAATCTTACTGTATGTGAAGTCGAGTTCAAAGTTGAACAGAAGTTTCTCACTTCTCTGTACTTCATCTTCTGCTCTGACAATTCTAGCTGGCTTTCTCTCTGTGTGTGTGTGTGTGTGTGTGTGTGTGTGTGTGTGTGTGAGAGTCTGTGTGTCTTTGTGTCTGTGTGTCTGTGTCTGTGTCTCTGCCTCTCTCTGTGTGTCTCTGTGTCTCTGCCTCTCTCTGTGTGTCTCTGTGTCTCTGTGTCTGCCTCTCTCTCTCTCTGTGTCTGTGTGTCTGTGTCTCTGTCTGTGTCTCTGCCTCTCTCTGTGTCTCTGTGTCTCTGTGTGTCTGCCTCTCTCTCTCTGTGTCTCTGTGTCTCTGTGTCTGTCTCTGTCTGTCTGTCTGTCTCTCTCTCTGTCTCTCTCTCTGTTTCTCTCTCTCTCTCTCTCTCTCTCTCTCTCTCTCTCTCTCTCTCTCTCTCTCTCTCTCTCTCTCTCTCTCTCTCTCTCTCTCTCTCTCTCTCTCAGATTACCTTCCCATTCCTGGAGCAAAGCCGGCCACCGTGCACTGGAAATTGCTGAGTTCTATTCCACCGACCTGAGTCCACAGGCCCCTGATGGCAAGACCTGGGAAACATTAGCTTGCTTCTGGTCTGGCCATAATGAAAATAAATGAGGGCTTCAATTTAAAGTCGTTACTAAAAATTTGTTCTTTCCTCCATTCTAATTCTGAGACCCACTTGCAGCTAATTAGAACGGTTCCCAGCGTGCTCTCCCAGCACACTGCTAGTGTAAACACCAACCATCTGAGATTCATTACAATAAAGAAATCAAATAAACAGCGGACCAGAAAACAGTAGTTTGGGCTCATTACAGCACAATGCCATTCACATTCCTTGCTCAGGAAGGAGAAGGCATCAGGCTGGTGCCCGGTGCTTTCCATCCTTATTAAAGATATCAGTGGGAGTGGGGATTATTTCTTACCATTAAAATTTTCGGGAGAAAGCAGAGGGATTTTTTTTTTCATGGAAAGAAAAAAGAAGTGCTGTCTGAACTTCACTGTAAGCAAAGAGAAAAGGTAATTATTTGCTTTGGACTACTCTCTGCTTCTCCAGTTTCTCCTAGGACATACTGTTTACAATTTAAATAAGGAAAAAGAAAAAGAAAGAAGAATACAGTGTCCATTAATCTGCTGAGGGGTTTTTATTATTTATCTGAAGTACAAACAAATCTCTGCCAGTGTAGGCTGGGCATAACTATTGGAATTCTATTGGTTCTAATATCCTACTCATGTATACATATATATGTATGTATGTATGTGTATAAAAGTCACTCAAGTACTTATATTTTTCTCATTTTAGCCTACTTACTATTAATATTTGGAAATATTCATGTCAATTAATCAATAAATCATGATTTTGACAGCCCATCTGCATTATTTAGCATGACCTAGGAACCATGCAGAGAGAAAAAAAAAAAAACCTCCAAATGTCACTTCAAAAATTTGACCCTGACCTGAAGTAACTACAAAAATCAACAGAGATCTATTAAGGTGAGTTTACAAACTCAAAAAGTGTCTGAGTTCTATAAAGAAATGAGTGCAAACTTCAGTACCTCCCAGGGCCCGACTTGTACATCAGTGATGAGGCTCAGAATCCACCTTGAGTTTTGGGTTCACTGGACATGAATGAGGGTTTTATGCCTCTCGGTCCTGCTGTCATCCCAGCAGTGCTACTGCATAGAATCAGCCTTCATTCCCTCTCTGACACCACCTAGGCGCCCATTTGTAAGCATCACATCAAGGGCACTCATACTTTTCTTTTGGTAATTTAAATTGTTACTGAAAGACAGGATCCTTGCGGGAATACACTCACTCGGAATCCTTCCATATACAAAATAACATCAGATGAGACTGACACCCAAGGAGAGTAGACACAAGGGCCAGGAATATTGCCCCATAGTTGGAAGCCTGCCTCACAGGCTGGGAGAGAAGGCAGTTGGGATAGAGAAGGGATCACTAAGTCAGTGATGGTTGGAGGAATCATTCAGGATGGGAGATGTGTGCTGAAAGGAGATAAAGGACCAAATGTGATAACCTTTCAGTATCTGTATTGCAAACCACAATGCCAAAAGTAGAAAGGGAGTATGGGGAAAATTGTCTGCCATAGAGGCAGGGGGAGGGTTGGAAACAGTTGGGGGGTATACTGGGGACATTGAGAATGTGCACTAGTGGAGGGATGGGTGTTCGATCATTGTACAACTGAAACTAAACATGAAAGCTTTGTAACTGTATCTCATGGTGATTCAATAAAAAAAAGAAGAGTATTTCCATACATTTTAGGCCAAGATGTAGATACCTTTACAAGAAATATTTACCATGCCCTTGGACCACTCTGAAAAAATGGCCACAAACAAGGGACACAAAGCAAGATCCTGACCTGAATCAGTAATTGTAGCAAAGTCACTGAAAGAAAGATAAATAGAATTCAAACAGATCATGTGGGGGCGGGGAGGGGAGGAATCTAAATCAATGGCATTTAGCGGAAAACTGCACGTTCTGACCTTGAGATTCATTTTAATCTGGGGAAGGAAATAATCACTCATCCCTGAGCAAAACAGAAAAAAAAAAAGCAAGAGGAAGAAAGACGAGGCAAGAAGGCTTCTTGTGAGCAACAATTGACTGAAAGAAAGGAAAAAGTCTGCCTTCCTTTTTTTTTTAAGTATTGTTTGGGAACTGTCTATTAGCTACATGTTGAAAGAAAATTCAAGACAGGGAAAACAAAAGTAAATGTCCAGGGACATTGAAATTAAAGACAGAATTTTTTCTTTTTAACTTGTAAGCACTCACATTTCACTCTTGGAAACATAATTTTCTTCACCTGATTAACCTCCAAACAATCCGCCTAGGTTCAAGAGACAAGTACTTTCTTTAAGGAGACAGGTATTTACTGAAAATCTGTCTTCGAGATCCTGAATTCATTCACTTTTTTTTTTTTAAGTGGACTTTAGACTCTGTAGGAACTAGATCTGTAAAAGAAGAACTTCACTTGGGTCACGTCCAGTTTATCTCACTGGGAGCTTTGGCGAGGCAATCAGGGAGCTAGCTCTTCCTTTGGGGCATGGTTGGATGTATACAGGCAGTCATCATAACTGAGGATCTGCCTTAAAACCACGAGGTTGAAAGGAGGTCCCTTTGTCCCCTTTGTCGAGACATTTCTTTAGAGACTACAGCAATGCTGAAAACTAATCTGATCATTTCCTGAATGTCACTAGGTGCCCATCCCTATCCCTGTCAACTTGGAGTGGTGTTAGATTACTTTTTACAGTCACGTCCAAATATATTATTAATTTCTCACAACAGAAGGGCTAAGTCCAAATGGAATCCATGGAATTGGAATGAAATAGGAAACTGAAACAACTAGCGAAAAATAAATAAATAAATAACGCCCTGCTTGAATTACTTTGCTATTCCTCTCGCAACTGCCTGCAGTGTGTCAGAATCTTCTATGGCTTGTTTTATTTTATCATTGTTGCGAGCATGGGATAGGTTGCACATATTCCGGATGGTTTATTCCTATTTTATTCAGTTTATACTTATTCCAAAATCTTCCCTTGACCTCATGCCTATTTGTTTTATGCGTGTGTATAAATTATATACTTTGCCATCAACCAGGTTTTCGAAAATAAACACACTTAATGCATTTAAGAAAATAAGTATACTTAAGGAAAATTGTGTGATGGAAAGAACATGCAGTTCTGAGCTACAGTGACTACCATTAGAACACGCATTAAAGCTCGAGTATGCCAGCAAACAAAACAGAAAATCAATTTCATTGAGGACCAACTAACTAAAAGGAGGAAATTCAGTCTTGAAAAATCTCAATGGCTTTCTCTGTGCTCCATGGTGTACTTATAGGACATGGATTCCAACAATGATGGATCTGCAGAAACCGAGATCACCTAAAGAAAAACATTACTATACACGGGGATTTGCTTAAAGGCTTCCATACGATGGAACGGTACTCAGACCCAAAATGAAGAAAGTACAAACATGTAGTATATATATTTTTAAAAGCCTATGTTTATAGGAAACACAAAGGGAATCAAGAACTGAATCCCAGGCTGTTTTCTGTTCAGGATTATCTTTCAGATGACCAGTGGGAAGAAGAGAAAAGGAGAGAACCCAATAGAAAATAGCCAAAAAAAAAAAAAAAAGATGGCCAAAGAAAGGAGACAAAAGCATGATTTTCTCCTGTGCTTTGCTTCCAAGGAGTGCTACAAACAGGAGTCTGAGGTCCTTTATTTCTTCCACTGTTTTACACCTGTAGAATTGAAGCTCTGAGCTCAGATTTTCCTTTTATGAGACTAGCAATCTTCAATTATACTCGAATGCCCCCTTTCAAATACCTGAATATCATTCATAATTATTTCATCATAGAAATTATACTTCCCTGAAAGTAGATTCTTTATCTCTTCCAATATGATCTATCCCTTGAGATTCAGTGTAATGGCCAAAAAAGGCAAGAAAGCATAAGTTTACAATATCAAGTTTGAAAAGAATGTGTGTATACACACGTGTGTGTGTGTGTGTGTGTGTG
The DNA here is from genome assembly GCF_027595985.1 of Sorex araneus. Classification (NCBI taxonomy): domain Eukaryota; kingdom Metazoa; phylum Chordata; class Mammalia; order Eulipotyphla; family Soricidae; genus Sorex; species Sorex araneus. Next base: position 232,371,726 of record NC_073304.1, read on the forward strand.
TGTCCAGGAAAGGTCACACATTTGACCTCTTGGAAGCAGCAAAGTTTCCACCCAGAGGGCCTGCTGTGACAGCATCTGGAAATTCCTGGCTTGGGTCAGTGGGGAGACATTCTCTGTTTACTTTCCTTTTGTTTAACAGCCATGTGGTAGTCAGCATATCAATAATATATTTCGGTCTCATCATGGACCCCTTTAATGATTTACTTTTCAAACCTCTCAGGCCCATGGAGCCCCAGGAAAAAATCCATTCCTTTTGTTCCAAGCTGAAAGGACGTGGGTCAAAACACAGACAGAAACCAGGAAGGCGACAGAATCTTAACTTCCCTCCCGCTGCCGCCCCCTCCTAAGCAGGGTTGAGCTTTCAACATATGGAGAGGAGAGAACATGAGGAAGGCCAAGCACTTCCTGCAATAACTTTTTCCTCTAACTGACACGTGTCAAAACACATGGAGGACTTCCGTGATTGGCACTATCCAGAAAAAGTTATTTCTGTGGAGCTGAATGTGGCCATCATGAGCCCTGGGAGACCATTACTGTCTAAACATTTCATAGACTTGGTCATACAGCTCATAGTCTTCTGTGCTGGTCACACCAGAAGTTCATTTAGGTCAGCGTCATGTTAGAAATTCTCTACGTTTAGTTGGAAAGTGTTGCTCGAGTTTCTATTGAGAAATAGATAGTTGGATTTCATCAGTCACTGAGACAATTCTCAGTTGAACAACCTACTCATCTCTCCAGATGCTCCAATCAAAACTTGTCGCCTCGTCTTGTCTCATTCTCTCTACTCACCCACTGGATTTTGTAAGTATCCACGTTCCTCTCCTCTCCTATCTTTAGTTTCCTAAATAAATTCTCCTCTGCCTCCATAACTGTCATCATCTCCAAGAGACTAGCCTTTGTAGCCCTCATTACTACATGTGCTTCACATCCTATCTTGGAGAGCCTTTTATCTCCACATGTAAAATGGAGTAACCATATTTAAACGTAAATCTGAAAGTGTCACATCCATGTTTGAACTTCTCAAAGTTTCTCTCTGTTTACAATGACACTTATGAAATATTATTTATTACATGGAAGACCTTAACTTAATATCCTGTGTTCCTACAGAAAATATCATTTTAGAAAAACTCCAACAAGAGTCAATTATAATGGAGACACATTTTAAATTAATAGATAAAAGTTAAAAAAAAAAGAAATCAAATATCATGCAAACAGTAACTTTAAAATTCCTGAAGTCTTATGTTAACACTTACCATTAAGTGTTAATGGTAAGTGTTAACATAAGACTTACCATTAAGTGTTAAGACAAAATTTAGTTATTAAGATATTACTAGATAAAATCAGAACTTTTATGATGAAAAATTTAGAAGGTGTAACTGTAAATGCACATATATCTAACAACAAAGGATTAAAGCATATAAAGCAAAATAAAAGTAGAATTAAAGAAAAAATGGGCAATACAGCAATGAACAACAATAGTTAAGTGATTCAATGCTCTTTTTAAATAATGAATAGAGCAACTGTAAAATATTAATAATATTTATTAAAAAGTCAAACAGTATAAAGTAATTAGGTTGGACAGAACAAATAGAACTCTACATTCAGGTACATAAGGAGCAGTCTCGAAAATAGGCCATATGTTGGGCCATAAAACTGACTTCAAATCACTAAAAGCATTGAAGGAATACACAATATAATCCCCAAGCACAAAGAATTAAATTAGAACTAAATAACTTGGAAATTTGGCAATCAAAAAAAATAGAAGTTAATAACAAATTCATAAATAAACGTGGACTGAATAAAAATTACAAGAAAACGTTTAAAGTATTTTGTGATTAATGAAAATGAAAGCAAATGTACAGTACCTTAACAAATGAATTTAAATCAGCGCTGAGAAAAAAAATAAAATTTTACACATTTGTATTTTTTTATAATATCAAATCTGAAAATCAAAATTTAAAAAGAACTTCCAGGACATCTAGAAAAGAAGAAGCAAACTAAATTCAAGGTATGTACAACAAAGGGAATAAAAAAGATTGGAACAAGAATAATGAAATAATGTATCAAAAAATAATAAAACCTAATAAAAGCTAAAATTAAAAGTTGGTGTTTTTTTTTTCTTTTTTGGTCACACCAGGCAGTGCACAGAGGTTACTCCTGCACTCAGGAATTACCTCTGGTGGTGCTCAGGGGACCATATGGGATGCTGGGAATCGAACCCGGGTCAGCTGTGTGTAAAGCAAACACCCTACCTGCTGTGCTATTGCTCCAGCCCCCCAAAAGTTTGCTTCTTTTAAGAAAAAAAAATCCAACAAGGTTTATAAAACTTACTAAGACTAGCTAATGTTAAAATGGAATAAAATAAAAACATTAATCATAAAATATGAACAGAACATGGTCTGGAGAGATAGTACAAGGAATACGGTACTCACCTTGCACACAGCCGGACAGGGTGCAATTCTCAGCACCCCATCTGGTTCCCAAACCCCACCAGGAATGATCCTTGAGTTCAGAGCCAGGAGTAAGTCCTAAACACAGGTAGGAGCAGTACCCCCCAACCTGCTGACCAAAAAGTGTAACAAAACTATGAATAGAAATTAAGTTGCATCGATATGAGAGCAGATAGTAGTCAAAAATCCAGATAGGCAGAGAAATCTTTTTTTTCTATATCTGCTTAATTTGTTTTTTTAAATTTTTTATTAGAGAATCACTGTGATGTTCAGTTACAAACTTATGAACTTTTGTGTTTGCATTTCACTCATATAGTGATCATTTACCCATCCCTCCACCAGTGTCCTTTCACCTCCACTAATGTTCCCAGTATCCCTCTCACCACCCCCACCTTATCCCCCACCACCTCACCCCGCCTCTGTGGCAGGGCATTCCCCTTTGTTCTCTCTCCTTTTGGGTGTTGTAGTTCACAATAGAGGTATTGAGTGGCCATCATGTTCAGTCTATAGTCTACTTTCAGCATGCATCTTCCAACCCGAATGGGTCCTCTCGACATCCTCTATTTGGTGTTCCCTTCTCTATCTGAGCTGCCTTTTCCCCTAGCATGTGATGCCAGTTTCCAAGCTCTGGGACAAACCTCCTAATCCTAATCTCTACAACTCTTGAGTGTTAGTCTCCCACTATGTTTTTATATTCCACAGATGAGTGCAATCTTTCTATGTCTGTCCTCTCTTTCTGACTCATTTCACTTATAATACTTTCCATGTAGATCCACTCATACAAATTTCATGACTTCATCTTTTCTAACAGCTGCATAGTATTCCATTGTGTAGATGTACCAAAATTTCTTTAACCAGTCATCTATTTTTGGGCACTCTGGTTTTTTCCATATTTGGGCTATTGTAAACAGTGCTGCAATGAACATAGAAATGCAGGTGTCATTTTTACTATACCTTTTTGCCTCTCCAGGATATATTCCCAGGAGTGGTATTACTGGGTCAAATAGGAGCTCAATTTCTAATTTTTTGAGAATGATCCATATTGTTTTCCAAAAGGGCTGAACGAGTCGGCATTCCCACCACCAGTGAAGGAGAGTCCCTTTCTCCCCACATCCACGCTAACAGTGGTTACTTTTGTTCTTTTGAATGTGAGCAGTCTCTGTGGTGTGAAATGATATCTCATTGTTGTTTTAATCTGCATCTCCCTGATGATTAGTGACATAGAGCATTTTCTCATGTGTCTTTTAGCCATTCAAATTTCTTCTTTGAGAAAATTTCTGTTCATTTCCATCCCCCATTTTTTGATGAGAGTCTCTTGCCTGCATGCCTGGCTGTCTTCCCCGGAGCCCCTCAGAGGGGATGGGCTCCAGCTCCCCTCCCCACCCCAAGCAGATTTCCCGGCGGCTGAAGACCACTGGAACCTAGCTACAGCTGTGCTCGAGGCCCCTCTCCACACGTTTGGACAGGCCTCACGCGTGAAGGTACCGGCAGAGGAACCCAGGTGTGTGTAATCCCATCAACGGTCAACATCCAGAGAGACACTTAAAAGCAAGCTCTCAGAAACACGTGGCCGCCTTGCAGCCATGCGATATCTTTAGCCTACTTCTCCCTCTGGGAGAAACTGGCAAGTTTCTGAGAGTTTCCTGCCCACATGGGACAGCCTTGCAAGCTTCTCATGGTGTATTCATATGCTAAATCCAGTAACAAGCTGGATCTCATTCCCCTGACCCTGAAAGAGCCCCCAGTGCGACATCGTTGGGAGGGCAGAGTCAAGATAGACTTCTAAGATCTCAGGGAAAGGACGAAATGAGAGGTTACTGAGCCTGCTCGAGAAATTGATGAATAACGGGATTTCGTGATCGTGATTTTTTGATGGGGTTGGGAGTTTTCTTCTTGTAGAGTTCAACCAGTGCCTTGTATATCCTTGATTGGGTGAATACCCTTTTCTATTCTGTAGACTGTCTTTGTATTTTGGTCACTGTTTCTTTTGAGGTGCAGAAGCTTCTTAGTTTAAGGTAGTCCCATTTGTTTATCTCTTTTCAGTTGCTTGGCCAGTGTTGTGTTATCTTAGAAAATACCTTTAGCTTCAATGTTGTGGACGGTTTTGCCAACCTTGTTTTCCATGTACCTTAGGGATTCTGCTCTGATATTGAGATCTTTAATCCACTTTGACCTGACTTTTGTACACGGTGTTAAGTAGAGACCTAAACCCATTTTTTTGCATGTTGCTGTCCAGTTTTGCCAGCACCATTTGTTGAAGAGGCTTTCCTTGTTCAAATTCATATTTTTTGCTCCCTTATCAAAGATTAAATGATCATATATGTGAAGGTGTGTGTCAGGATATTCAACCCTGTTCCATTGGTCTGTGGCTCTAGGCAGAGAAATCTTAATCAGTTGAAGACCTCGCTCAGGAGCTGAGGTGCAGAAGGGACCACCAGCAATTTGAAAACCAATTGGGAAATTATTGTAGTTCTGGAAGAAGAAACAAAGACAGGTACAAATAGGAAGACAGAGACAGGAACCTCTAGTTAGATGCAAGACCTAAGGAAGAGCAAGAGTAGAACCTGGTCATCAGAACAAATCCACAACTTCTGAGCTAGATATGCTACCTATAGGACAGGATGTACGATCTGGACTAGTAATCTGGATCTTTTTTCATCCCTGATTCGAAGATAAGAATTCCTACATTAAAAATTTAGGCTTCTGTCACTAAAAGCCAACTTGGGGATGCTGAGAAGGGTATAATTTAAATATGAACTTGTAACTCAAATCTACCACCATTATATCTCATTTTTTCATCAAGATCATTTCAGTGCAATTAAATGAAAGACAAATAATTATATATGTATATATATTTTATATGTACAATGTTATGCATTATAATTAATATAGTTGCATATAATGATTATTTTATAATAAATATGTTACATACAAATGAATATATGTAGATATTCCAAACAAGATATATAAATTTTCTCAAGACTAAAATATCTTGTAGTCTCTCAATGCCAACCATCTGAATTCTCTTCATATACTGCATGTTATTAGAACACAGCAGGTAGGGTGTTTGCCTTGCACACGGCTGACCCAGGTTTGATTCCTCTGTCCCTCTTGAAGAGCCCAGGAGGCTACGGAGAGTACTCCGCCCTCACGGCAGGGCCTGGCAAGTTCCCAATGGCGTATTCGATATGCAAAAACAGTAACAACAAGTCTCACAATGGAGACATTACTGGTGCCCGCTCAAGCAAATCAATGAACACCGGGATGACAGTGCTACAGTGCAATCATAATAGAGAAGGAATGCTACTGATGATGAAGATGATGATGAAAACTCACCTTTATTAATGCAGGGAAGAGTCTTTCCTGCATTAATATTTGTGTACCACTTTGGTGTAAATGAGAAGAATCAGGTGAATAGAAAAAGTCACATATTTAAGAGTAAAATCATATGACCACCCTCAGGCGTTCTTAACAGCTCAGTCTCTGACTCACACTAGCTGATCTCAAGCAACTTTGTCTAAGCTCTTCTGCTAGGGGTTAGGCACCATTCCTCCACGGAAATAATGAACATCACTTCTTCCCAGATTCAAATGAAATTAGTCTTCTGCATTTAAATTACAGGTCACAAATGATAGGGGAAAAATTTCACACTGTACCAAGCACTTCCATGAATCTTTGATCCCAATAAATCATACAGGCACATGGCGATTATTAGTGAGTTATCTATGAGAAAATTAGAAAAAATACACTTTGATCCATATTTCAGAGGTCATATAGTCATTTCTCTCCACTGAAGGAAAAAAAAGTACCAGAAAAGAGATACTAAACTCACATTTTCTTTATTAGACTCTATAAACTATGAAAAGATGTTCAGACAACAAGGACTGAATAAGAGAAATTCTATTAAGATTCCTTATAACTGTACCCTCACAGTGATTCACTAATATAAATAAATAAATACATAAATACATAAATAAAAGGTTCCTTGTATGATCACTCTACAAACAGGAACTCAAACTTAGCTGGGGGGATGGGGTGTCGGTAAATAGATATAGCCATTCTGTAACATTTTTTGGTTTTATTCACTGAGACTAAACATGTATATAGTCTAATGACCCTCCCACCCCACTGTCCCCACCCAACACATACACACAGCCTGAAAATATTCTACTTGTTGTTCTGTTACTTATACTCACCTTGAAAAGTTAAGATTCACTTGAAATTATAGCCTATTTCTATACTTGTTTATACTTCAGAAAACATTTTAAAACCTCTCCTATTCTCACACTGTGTAACATATAAACCTCTGATTGATGCACATTGATTATTGATTGTGATTAGACAGATCATCTCTCTCAATAGTAACTATAGTAAAACCATGCTAGAAATTGAAATGCGTGTGCCAAAAATTACAAAATTCGTAATAATGCCTAGTACCTATGAATATGAGATTGTGTATAAAAAGATTATTTGAAAATGTAATTAAGTTAAAAATGAAGTTATAGAGTAATTGTCTTGGTCTTCCTTGGCTTACTTAGTACAATACCCTGGAGTTAGACCAACATTGTTGCAATGGAAAGACTTCTTTCTCAGAGTTGAATAATTTCCAGTATCATCGCTAATGTGAATAATCCTGGAATAGGAGTAGGAATACATTTTCCAAAATACGATTTTCATTTGGAGATATGTGGTAGCCCACCCCCCTAATCTGTGAGAGTATATTCTAAGACCCCAGTGTATGCCTACAGCTTCAGGACGTATACTGTATTTTTCCTCTACACATACAGCTAGGATTAATTTGTTTTATAAATTAGGCACCGGAATAGATAAATGACATCAACGAATAATAAAACAGAACTGTAGCAGTAGACAGGATGAATATGCCTTGTGAATGTGGTCTCTCAAAACATTTTGCATATGTAAGATTTTATGGACTGTGGTTCACTGGTGGTGACTGAAATAATGGAAAGTATAACCACAGATAAAGAGGATTATTGTATACCCAGAAGGGTGATAACACTTATATAGGGAGTCTGAAAAAAGCAGAACATTTTTTATATATAGCATTTGCAGAAATTGAGTGGAATGGTGCTTGCCAAGTAACGGAGAGAAGAAAAATTGGGGGAACAACGTTTAGGGGTACAACTTTGTCTTTAGTAAATAAATAATCCCTGGAGATATAATGCTCCGCATAGTGATCAGAGTTAATAACACTACATTATAAAATTTTAAGTTGACCTTAAAAGATCAACTTAAAAATATTAACCTGAAACCTAGTAGACTAGATATTAAAATTTTTCTCATATCACAAAGAATATATTTTAAGGCATTACAAATGTGTTAGCTAACACAAGCTGGTGGTCATATATATGTATATATCACATCATTAAACACCTTGAACTTACATGTTCTATGTTATACAGCAATGATATCTCAATTAAAAAATAAAGGAAAAATGATGGCATACAGTATTAGAATAGACGTTAATCCAATAGTACTGGTGTCCCCGAGATGAGACAAATATGTAGGGAGAAGCCCGTGTGAGAGCAGAGGTAGCGATTGAAAAGATGCATCCAGAAACCAAAGGACAATTAGTATTATCAGCTATGCCTGAATCAGAGGTAAAGGTCAGTTTTTCCCCATAGAACCTTCCAAAATAAACTTGACGAGTCTCTAGAATCATGAGAGAGTACATATCCGCAGCTTTATTTTATTTTATTTTTTCATGTATGGTGCCAAAGATTGAAACCAAGGCATCATATATGCAAGGCAAGTGCTTGACCACTGAGCTACCCTACCATTAACACCAGCCCTGTCCCATGTCTGTTCATTACACCAACTGATCCATGGTTATTTACTACAGCAGCCCTAAGAAACTTAAGTGATAGTACAGAACAGGAGTTATTATCCCAATCAAAGTGGGAACTTGACCAAGACTGCTCGTCTCAAGAGTGTTGAGTTGATAAGCAAACTTTGGTCTGTGTCTACATTGGGAACTAGGGGCTGGAGCAATAGCACAGCAGGTAGAGCATTTACCTTGCACGTGGCCAACCCAGGTTCAATTCCCAGCATCCCATAGGGTCCCCTGAGCACCGCCAGGGGTAATTCCTGAGTGCAGAGCCAGGAGTCACCCCTGTGCATCGCCGGGTGTGACTCAAAAAGCAATACAAAGTGATACAAGTGAAATGAATAATAATAATAATAATAATAATAATAATAAATAATAAACTGGGGACTAATGATCCCATGATTATACCAGCTTCCAGTACTCTAAACAAGGATCCTTCTGCATTGGGTTTGCTAATGAAAGAAAGTTACCTCTATCCCAAACTTTCTGAAGTAGTTTGTCAAACAATTGTTTGGCATAATATTTAATGATGCCTAAGCTTCAGAGTATCGCACCCGCACGACTGAGCCTGGCAAGCTACCCGTGGCATATGGGATATGCCAAAAACAGTAACAATAAGTCTCTCAATGAGAGACATTACTGGTACCCACTCGAAGCTTCTTTAGAAGGTGAACAATTTTGGATAGGAGAGAGAAAGAGAGAGAGAGAGAGAAAGAGAGAGAAAGAGGAGGGAGAGAGACAAAGAGAAAGAGAGAGAGAGAGAGATGATAGATAGAATAGAAATCATTCAGGGCAAACTCTCCAAAGCAGCAATTTTGATGGCGTTCACTCCACTCTGTCTCCTGGTATATGTTCAAATGTAATCCAATATATCCATCTCATGTCCCTAACTGGGGGAAAAAATTCACACAGGAGCACAGGCAACAACTGTCAAATTTCTAAAGTTTTTTGCTCTCTCGGAAACACTCTCCTTCTCATTTAAGTTATGTGAAGAAAAATCAAGCTCCAGAGTAAGAAAGCACTGTAGCACTATCTTCCCGTTGTTCATCAATTTGCTCTAGTGGGTACCAGTAACGTCTCCATTGTGAGTCTTGTTGTTACTGTTTTTGGCATGTCAAATATACTACGGGGAGCTTGCCAGCCTCTGCCATGCTGGAGTAAGAAAGAAATGCAAAAATTAAAAGGGTGGGAGAGCTGAGAAATAGCCAGGAGCAACCCCTTTAGCAGAGGACCTGGAAGAGGCTCTCAACACCAGCAGATGTGGTCCACAACAACAAAAACAAAAGCAAAAGCCCAAAACTAGGAAGCAAAGATGCCACAGCACTCTAGGGATGGTTGAAGCTGATCTGTGAGAAAACTTTCAAATTATTTATATCAAGCCCATATACCATGGTTTTTTTTTTTTTTTTTTTTTTTGGCTATTGGAATTGAGTCTAACTTAGTACCTCCATGTCTTCAAAAACTATATTTGCTGGGGGAGTGTGGGAGGGGGGTGGTGTCACTTTCTGAGATCTACTTTCACCCAGGGCATCAGGAGAAACCCTGAGATAAAGAGAAAGAAGATGAACTTCCCAGGAACTTGGTTTTTATTCTCTTCCGGGTTAAAGGACAGACATCCAGGTAACGACACAGTGGGCTCGGCTCATGTCCTACTGTACTCCGGATGGATCATCTAGTTAAGGCCCTTCCTTTGCTTCCTTTGCCTTGCCCAGACACTAACACAGAAACAAGGCAAACATCGGGCTGCCCTTACCTCTTACATAGCAGAACCCTTGGGGTCCAGGGCTTGGGGGCCAGTTAGTAACAAGGGAGACAGTCATCTGGCTGCTAACAGGATGTAAGAAGCAACTGGAGGGGGGAGGCACTCGCACTAGAGTCCAGAATCCCTTTAAAATCCCTTACAAGGCAGCGTAGACCAAGAATCTGCCCTTAGAATGTAGAAGCATCCACTTTCCTGCACTTCGGAAGCGATCAAGGGCAGAAGTGGTAAATAAATTCTCGCGGACGTTGCCTTTAAGGAGTTAAAGAACACCGGGTTTTTTTTTTCTTTTCTTCTTTCTCTTTGGAATTGAGATAATAAAAGGCACACATTTTAAAACTAATTTACCCTCTAAAAAATTAAGGCCTTTTTTACCACTGTTTGCTTTTCCAGTTTCTTTAATTTGGGTAATTGCTTAGTCAACTTTCAAAAATATATATTCTGTCTTAAAAAAACAGCCAAATATGACGGATCACCTTCATTTTCATTTCAGATTTGGCATGCTGGACCCAGATTGTGTATTCTTTCCATGGCGCCACACCAGCATCGGATACTTAATTAATTTCCTTTCGTTTGTGCAGGCTTGCACTTAAAGAGACAGTGTCCCATTTTGATGGCTTGCTTTTGGCTGAGATTCAAAAGTATCACTTCTTAAATCTTTTTTTTTCCCCCTTCTAAACTTCCCAGAGTGCTATATAGAAAAAATAGAATAAAATAAAAACACCCTGGTGTTTTTCTCTGCCCTCACCCATCTCTTCCACACCATTACTTTCGCTCTTACTTAGTCTTCATTTAAACCAATCTTTCCTTAAAATAAGGAAGAGGAAAGGGGAGAGAAGAAGTGGGAGCAGAAGGAGGAGGAGAAAGGAGATGACTGAGAAGAGATGAGGAAATGGAGATGGAAAAGGAGGGAAGGAAGGAAGGAAGGAAGGAAGGAAGGAAGGAAGGAAGGAAGGAAGGAAGGAAGGAAGGAAGGAAGGAAGGAAGGAAGGAAGGAAGGAAGGAAGGAAGGAAGGGAGGGAGGGAGGGAGGGAGGGAGGGAAGGAATGAAGGAGGGAGGGAGGGAAGTAGGGAGGGAGGGAGGAGAGAAAGAAGGGAGGGAGGAGGAAGGAAGGAAGGAAAGAAAGAAAGAAAGAAAGAAAGAAAGAAAGAAAGAAAGAAAGAAAGAAAGAAAGAAAGAAAGAAAGAAAGAAAGAAAGAAAGAAAGAAAGAAAGAAAGAAAGAAAGAGAGAGAGAGAAAAGGAAGGAAGGAAGGAAGGAAGGAAGGAAGGAAGGAAGGAAGGAAGGAAGGAAGGAAGGAAGGAAGGAAGGAAGGAAGGAAGGAAGGGAGGGAGGGAGGGAGGAAGACACCTATTCAGAACATAATTTTGTTTTTTATATATGCATATATATATATACACATATATGTACATGTTTAAGTGTCTACTTTGTTGGCAACCTTATAATCATTACTATGGTCCACTCCAGAGTGTGTTCACCTTTCTGTACTGAAATCACCACTCAGCACGAGCTCCCATACCTTTCTACCTACAGTTCCTAAAGACCATCATTCTGTTTTTTTTTTTTATTTTTTAACTTTTCATTTTGACCCAATTGTCTACTCACACAGTTAGAGGAATATAGAGTTCCTGTCTGCATCTTCTTTTACTCTCAATAACATTTTACAAGATTAAAGCACAACCTCACAACTGTGTTTAAGCATTGAAGCAGTCAAGATGCAAAACACATTCATCTCCTCAAGAATATCTCATGGAGTCGTTTTATAGCCACATCCACCTCCTTTCCTGCTCCTATAACTAGCAGCCACTGATAAACACTTCTATAATGTATCACTTAAATAATGGCAGATACACATGAGAAAGCTATAAAAAGGATTAAGGCATGTGCCTTGCAAATCATCACTCTATTTCTATCTTTGTGTCCCTATAAAAATCACCACTCTTGGTACCTGAGTATAACTAACATGATAAACTATTTTTTCTTTTATTGCTGGCATATTCCCTTAGAGTAATTTCTTCAAGATTCACTCATGTACTTGCCAGCATTTTCCTCCTTTTGAAGGCTGAATATTATTCCATAATTTGCATATATTACATTTTATTCATCCATTCATTCAGCAAAGGGCACTTTGTTGTCATGAACATCGGTATACATATATCATCCTATCTGATCCTTTGCATGTCTATGAAGAAATTAAGATTTTAGAGCACAAAGGAATGCTATCTTTAAATTTTGGAGGATTTTCCATGCTACTTTCTTTTTTTGCTTGATTTGTTTTGTTTCATTTTTGTTTGGGGGTCAAACCCAATGAGACTCAAGGCTTACTACTGGGTTATACTCAGGGATCACTCATGGAAGGGATCAGGAGGCCTTACGGGTTGCCAAAGATCAAATTCACTTTGGCCACATGCAAGGCAAGCACTGTTCCATCTGAACCGTCATTCTAATCCTTATTTTCCAACAGCAACTGGGTCTTTCTTTCCCACCCTACATGCACAAGCCTCTCTATTTTTCCACATCCTCATCAACACTTACCACTTTTTTCTAATAAGAATGTTACTCTTGGGGCTGGATTGATAGCACAAAAGGTAGGGCGTTTGCCTTGCATGCGGCCAACCCAGGTTCTACTCCCAGCATCCCATATAGTCCCCTGAGCACCACCAGGAGTAATTCCTGAGTGTATGAGCCAGGAGTAACCCCTGTGAATCGCCGGGTATGATTCCCCCCCAAAAAAAAAGAAAAAAAAAGAATGTAACTCTACTTAGGGACAGATATACAAGGACTGCATTCATTTGTGGAGTATAAAATAACATAACACAACACCGACACCCAAGAACAGTAGATAGAAGGGTCAGGAAGACTGCTCCATAGTTGGAAACATGCCTCACGAGCAGGCGGGGAGAGGACAGCTGGAATAGAGAAGGGATCACTAAGAAAACAATGATTGGAGGAATCAGTTGGGATGGGAGATGTGTGCCAAAAGTAGATAAAGGACCAAAGACGATAACCTCTCAGTATCTACATTGCAGACCATAATGCCCCAAAGTAGAGAGAGAGTATGGGGAATATTGTCTGTCATGGAGGGTGGGAAAGGTGGGGGTATACTGGGGATATTAGTGGCAGGCAGTGTGCACTGGTGAAGGGACGGGTGTTTGATCATTGTGTGATTGTAACTCAGACATGAAAGCTTGTAACTATATCTCATGGTGGATCAACAAAATTTTTTAAATTAAAATAATTAAAGCACTGTAAAAAATACCATAAGAATGTTACTCTAGTTCCTAACAGTTGGCTAACTTTGCACCAACCTCACAATCTATGGCACTAGAGAGTCTTTTCCCACTTCAACAAGATAGAGCTTTTTCATGGCTTCTTCTCACTCAGGTTGAACTGGGAGGTAGACACAGAAAAACAGAGAAGCCAGTGCAGAGACCCTCCTGCGTAGGACGCCTGAAATAGCCTTTCCTGGTGTGTGAGTAGAGGCTCAGATTTTATAAGATTAGTGAAAATAATTTTTAACTGTAATCCAGCTGTCAGTGGGCAAAAATCGACTTGAAAATAATTTCTACAGCAAGAAGAAGTGATCAAACTTGGAAGGAATGTTGAAGTAAAGTAATTCCTTATTGGTGGCCATAAAACAGTGGTCCCTCGCACCACCTCCTCACTCATCTTTATGGCCCCAGGGCCTTGGACAGTGGAAAGCCCACACCTAATATTTTATTTTACCCCTTGGTATTGGTTTTACTGTCTATTTTATATTACATACATTTCATAGTTTGTGTACACTTATCTAAGTAATATGTTATTACTTAGCTATCATGTATATGTAAACATATGTATAAACATGATGCATGTTGCTTTAGAGTTTATGTTATATTATTCAAATATTGATATATAAGAGAAATACAGATTTTATGGTGATACCTACTTGTGAAAGTGGTCTTTTCTAGAGTTTCCAGCAGAATTGCTGTCAACTTATATATTCCATCATTGAGTTACTATTATGCTTCTGATCCAGGATAGAGTTCTCCACGGAGAGTTCTTCCTAACTGCTTAAAAATGTATCATAAGTGACCTCTGAAAGGAAGAAAGAGAAAAAGTAAAAGACCAGGGAAGACATAATTCTTCAAACCATATACTTGTAAACTAACTATCGTTAATGATTACTAACAATAACCGAAGTGTCTATGGGTATCCTGATTGGTAGGCAGGGTCTTTTATCAGAGGAAAATTAGTTGTCTAATCCATTTTCTAATAAAATTTGGAGGTCTCCTCACGTGGTTTGAACTCTTGTCAAGCCTAGCAAATTATAATATCTACAGATATGGAAGACCAGTTCACATTAATTGTGTATAGGGATGATAAGACACAGGGAACTTTTCCACCTCTTCTGAGCCCTTTGGAGGCTGACTGGGAAATAAATAGAAGAGAGATTAGTTAGAGAAATAGCAAAAAAATTAGTAACACGAGGGGCTGAAGATGGGGCTCATTGATAAAGAACATGTCTTGCCTGTTTGGGGGCCTGGGTTCAATCCACAGAACTGCAAAAATAAATAAATGGATAAATAAATATTGATCACACGAGAATGTGTTATTTACATGGTTGGTTGTAAATACTGCCTCGAATGGTAAATGGAATCGCAGGTCTATTACTTAGTGCTGGGAGGCCTGAGGCATAAGGAGAGATGTGATTTGAGGCATCATAGGACAAGAAGGGTATCACTCTGCACTCGACTGAGTCACCCAGATACAGAAGACATGCTATAGATAAAAACAAAATTTGGACCCCAGGCAAGGTTGAATCATCCAAGTCACCTCAGAGAGGGGTGGGTCAGCCCAGTGTATACACTAACAGAGCACTTGTTTCAGCAGCTGAAAGCTTCCACACTCCACAATTGCAGCAATGCCCCCCCCCCCGGACTCCACTGCTTGGGACAAGAAATTAATCTGCTGAGAAGCTGGAGTGATAGCAGGTAGGGCGTTTGCCTTGCGCGCGGCCAACCTGGATTCAATTCCCAGCATCCCCCTGAGCACTGCCAGGAGTAATTCCTGAGTGAAAAGCCAGCAGTAACCCCTGTGTATTGCCAGGTGTGACCTAAAAAGCAAAACAAAAGTAAAAAGAAAAAAAGAAATTAATCTGCTGAAAAACTCAAGTATGCAGGTTTTGTGACTGAAATTTCCCGGCTTTCCTGGAGTCAGGGATGGGCTTCTCCCATCTCCCTGCACTTCACGGAGCACCAGCAGTCATGCGCAGACCCCAATGCCGCTGCCCAGTTAAAAATTTAACTCTAGCTGTATCACTCCGTTAAAAATTTTAGACTTCCTGGAGCAGGTAGCTGCATTTGCAGCCACACAACAGCTTGACACTTTTTACATCATAAATGGAGGAAGCAGAGATTGCTTTCTCCGTAGGAAAAATGCCAAAAGACTGAGATGAAAACTTACCAGCATCAAAGACCGTCTCTGCTCATAACTTCAAATCGCCTGTATTCTGAAGTCCTTAAAACAGAACTTTCCAGGATTCGTGGGGATTCCACTGACTCTAAGTGACCTCTACCAAGGGGACACATAATTGGAAGGGGCGTACTCTGATAAAATCCATGCCAGATAGGACCCTTTGGGGTGCTGATCCCATGAGGCACACCTCCTTGGTTACCAGAAGTATGGACACAGAGAGAGAAGCTTGGTGGGCACAAGGGCTGGTGCAGTTGGTAACTGCTCATCATCATCTTCATTGGCCACGCTTCCTGCTTCAGAGTTGTTTAATCACACAGAGAATTTTTGCCAGTGAGAAGCAAAATGAGCAGATGTAACCACTTACTAAGCCCCTACTATTATCCTTCTATCATATACTGAATAATAATTTGCTGAGAGATAACCACATGTCTTATTAATAGCATATAAATTAGTATTCCTATCACCAGCTTGAGAAAAGTACCATCCTTCCCATTTTGCAGACGAAAAAATGTTGAGCCAAAAAGGCTGCATGACATTTATCCAAATGATATGAAAACACTAATTTGAAAGAATATTTGCACCCGTATGTTTAGAGCAGCATTACTCTAAAACATGGACTCAAACTAAATACCATCAATGACTAATCAATGACTAATAAAACATAGGCAAAACATGGACTCAAATTAAATACCATCAATGACTAACTAAAGAAGCTGTGGTATATAGATTTCATGGAATACTCCTGCACTGTTAAAAGTGACAAAATTGTGCCTTCTAGAATGCATTGGGTAAGGTTTGAAGTGATTATGCTAAGAAGTAAAAGACAATTATCAAGTAGTCTCACTTGTAAATGTAATATAAAGAACTGAAGTAGGGCCAGAGAAATAGTATAAGAGGTAAGGCACTTGCTTGCATAGGATGGACCCTAGTTTGATCCCTGGCATTACATAGGATCCCATGAGTACAAGGGGTCACTCTTTAGCACCACTGGATGTATTTTGAACCCCTCCCAAATGAAAATAAATAATATTGAACTAGCATAGAACAATAAAATTATCTGCTAGATACAATAAAGACTATGATGGTTATAGGAGGGAGAGAGAGAGAGAGAGGACCAATAGGAAGAATGAACAAAGAGTTGTTTATTTTGTTTTGTTTTGTTTTGGAGATGGTAGGATGTTACTAGAACTTTGGTTAAAAAATAGATAGACAGACATCAAAAGGTGTGAAACTATGACCCTGAAATGTCATACTATTTTGTAACCCAATGATACAGGGCAAAAAGAAAAGAGAAAGATGAATCCAGGACCCAGAAGGAATGTTGTAAACTTGCTTGGAACTTTTATCATTAAACACATATATGTAAAAACAAAACCTCTGGCTTTCAGAAAGCAAAACTCATGTAATCTCAGAGAAAATCACTGTGTGGGCAAAAACCTGAAAAACACAACATTCCAACTTGGGGGTTGGCAAATTATATACTGTGGACCCAATCCATCATGCCATCTGTTTGTGTATATCCCACAAACTAAGAATATTGTTTATATTGTTAAATGCCTGAAAGAAAAACCAAAAGACTAATACTTGATGGCATATAAAAAATGAAATGAAATGTACATGTTTAGACCTACAAATAAGATTGCACTGGAACACGGCCATATTCTTTCATCTCCATTATGTCCATAGACACCTTTGGGCTTAAGAAGGAGGGTTGAATTGTTAGAGAAGTTATGGCCAGCAAGGCCTGAAATAGCTGTTATTTGGTTCTTTACAGAGATTTTTTATAAAAGCTTGCTGGAGCCTGTATAAACAAGTTCTAGGCAACCTCTCGTGCAATAAAACACAGTGATGGGCGACAAACTCAAGAGCTCCCAAAACTTGTACTGAAAGTATAATATCAAAAGGCCAGTTCATGGGACTGAAGCAATAGCACAGCGGGTAGGGCACTTGCCTTGCACGCAGCCAACCCGGTTCAATTCCCAGCATCCCATATGGGCCCCTGAGCACCGCCAGGAGTAATTCCTGAGTGCAGAGCCAGGAGTAACCCCTGTGCATCGCCAGGTGTGACCCAAAAAAGAAAAAAAAACACACACAAAGGGCCAATTCAAGCTTGAGTTGATTGAGTCTTGGATGGAGTCTTGAACCTGAGTCCTCTTCAAAGACAAGTTTGATATTTGTTCTTGATTCTCCCAGGGAATTCACTGAAATATTTCCTTTCTCAGTCATTTTCCTTAGAGACTCAGGTGGGCTTTGAATGGAAAACGGGCTTGTCTTTCCCTCCTTCTTTTAAGAACATACATATTCTTAAACTGAGGTATACCTGTTTTGCCAATTTTAGTCACCTGCAAACCTATGTTGACCCATTCAGAGGAAGTTAGGTTCCAAAAGGACCAGAGAGACATCATTATAGCAACTGGCCCTTCTGCCCTAGAATCCCGTGGAATAGATGCCCCGAACCAGCTTTTCCGAGTTTCTAGCACCCTCAGGCAAAGTGAAGCTAGCCAATTAGGATGTGGCATCTGCCAGATCTCAGCCAGAAAAATGCCGGATTTAGGGAGAAATGATTGGCAGAGGAAATAAAATGGCCAGTGGGCCTTTCTTTCTTGGCAATAAAAGGATATTAGATGGATAAGCAAGAAGAGGGCAAAATGTATGACATTTAACATATCCCATTTCCAATTCCTCGTGGACTGAAAGCTCTTTTAAGCCTACTTGCACTGTTCCATTTGTTAAACATATGGCAGCTTGATGCTAGGCATTCATTCTGGGACTCTGAGCAGAGCCAGGTTTAGCCATTAAGAAATATGAATGCGAAACAAGCTCATGGACCAAAACTGGGATAGAAAATCAGGCCCCAGAGGGTTCTTAAAAGAAAGTCAGCTCCTTGGGGGATGGAGCAGTGCAGTTTATTTTCATGTGAGTTCTCGGCTAAGTGTAATCGCTCCGACTCGGGACTCGGGAGACCTCACTGATATTTTTAAATAGGTGTGGGAGGTACGCCGAACACCCCACTTACAACTGCAGTTTCTCATTCTTCCTCTCCTGCTTTATTTTTCTCTATCTCTCTCATCACCCACTGGGTTCTACATGTTATCATCATTCATTTGCTCTCATCTGTCTCCTGCTTCTGGAAGGTACTCAGGAGAGTAAGAATTATGTGTGTTTGGTCTCAGGAGTTTATTTTCAGCTGTGTGTCTGGCCCAGGGTATGCACTCAGTATTCCTGAAGGAATAGGAAAACTTAAAGGAGTTTCTTCCTGCCACACCAGAGAAAATCTTCTTGTGTTTGAGATTTGCCTCATGAACAGACCTGCACCTTCCTCCAAATGGTGGAAATACAGAAGTGAAATTTATATTTCAACAAAAACAAACTTGTCCTCTCCTTTTCTGCAGTACTTTTTTTCCTGTGATACCAGAACCAAAGAACCAATTAATGCTCTTAAAAGTTAGTAGCTGAGGCTTTGCAGGGCATGATACATGTATGTGATGAGTGGTCAGATAAAGAAATGAAACTGAGGGGCTGAAGTGATACTACAGCAGGTAAAGTACTTGCTTTGGACGTGGCATCTACCCAGGTGTGCTCCTCACGTCACATATGGTTCCCTGAACCCTGCCCAGAATGAAGACTAAATACAAAGCCAAGATTGCATCTGTACCACAGAGAAAGAAAAGAAGGAAGGGAGGAAGAGACGGAGGGAGGGAGGAAGGAAGGAAGGAAGGAAGGAAGGAAGGAAGGAAGGAAGGAAGGAAGGAAGGAAGGAAGGAAGGAAGGAAGGAAGGAAGGAAGGAAGGAGGGAGGGAAGGAAGGAAGGAAGGAAGGAAGGAAGGAAGGAAGGAAGGAAGGAAGGAAGGAAGGAAGGAAGGAAGGAAGGAAGGAAGGAAGGGAGGAAGGGAGGAAGGGAGGAAGGAAGGGAGGGAGGAAGGGAGGAAGGGAGGAAGGGAGGGAGGGAGGGAGGGAGGGAAGGAGGGAGGGAGGGAGAGGAAGGAAGGAAGGAAGGAAGGAAGGAAGGAAGGAAGGAAGGAAGGAGGGAAGGGAGGAAGGGGGAAAGGGAGGGAGGGAGGGAGGGAGGAGGGAAGGAAGGAAGGAAGGAAGGAAGGAAGGAAGGAAGGAAGGAAGGAAGGAAGGAAGGAAGGAAGGAAGGAAGGAAGGAAGGAAGGAAGGAAGGGAGGAAGGGGGAAAGGGAGGGAGGGAGGGAGGGAGGGAGGGAGGGAGGGAGGGAGGGAGGGAGGGAGGGAGGGAGGGAGGGAGGGAGGGAGGGAGGAAGGAAGGAAGGAAGGAAGGAAGGAAGGAAGGAAGGAAGGAAGGAAGGAAGGAAGGAAGGAAGGAAGGAAGGAAGGAAGGAAGGAAGGAAGGAAGGAAGGAAGGAAGGGAAATTAGAAATGTACTAACATGCATTAAGGAATTGATTACCAGCCAGAAAGTTCAAGCTGCAAATTTAAACAACTTATGGTTTTATTCCACTCTTTTTTTCCTCTTGGATGTATTGTCGTCTTTCCTCCTGAGTCTCTTTCTAAGGATTATCATGCAGGGAAACTGCTCATGTGGCAGGCACATGTCCGGCACATGCAAGGCCCTGAGTTCAAGCCCAGGCCTCCCTGCCTTGCCTCCCTCTCTTGCTCACACGGAGTGCACACCAGACTCACAAATGGAGCGTCCTTCCTTGACTGATAGAACTATGCTCTTCTGAGGGTTTCTGGACTCTAGAGTCACCGCCTTCTGTGCATCTGTGGGTCTGTAGCAAAACTCCAAATAAGCTGGCCACTGCATTAAAATGAGAAAACCCCCAAGAGAGTGCGTGTTTGTTGGGGGCGGAGGGAAGGAAGCTAGGGAGGAGGCTAGGAGTCCAGAGAAGGGTGTTGGTAAACTCCTGGTTACCAAGGTCAACAATGCTTGTTTGCTTTCTTCCTCTCGAAGGGCCAGGCGACCAAGAAGAGGACTGTGTTCTCAAATGTGTTTCACAATTTGGTCATGAACAGGTTTTTAGATTTGGTTTTTCTCTTCTGTTATTTTTACATTAAAATACAGTGAGACTCCTGTACATTAAGTACTCCTGTGAGTTTTAAAAAGCAGCACTGTGCTTGGCGGAGGAGGCAAACATTCATTTCTGACATTTCTCGACTAACTCTGTCCACAAGGAGACATGAGCACGCTGGAGCTACCCCCAGCATCTGAGCCTCTCAAAAATATCCTTTTTCTTCTTGTTTTGGAAAGAAAAAAAAGGCAGGGGGGTGAGGGGGGCAAATGACAAGGCTTTTTGGAAACATCGCAATAACAAAACGAAACAAAAATTTTCTATTTTGTTCTTTTCAGGACCCCCAAGAAAAGACTGAAAACAACAATTCTGAGTAAAAAAAAAGAAATCAACGTATTTCATTTTTAAATATGGTATTAAAATTTTAAAGAGAATATCGCAAAACAATTTTGCTACATTGCTCAAGGTCATAAAGAGGAGCCACAAGTTAAATTTGGATTTGATAGGAGTTTGCTGATGTCAAGGAATCGTTATTGAGCGTTCGCAGGAAAAGCTGGATGAAAGGGTTTCTCTAGACCACCCCCACAACACCACCATCACCGTCCACAGACCCAGGAAGCCTCAGTCTACCCACAGCACTACCCAAAAGATGGCATGTACTGCAAGCTTGACATTTTCTCACTCTGTCTCGGACCACAGAAAATATGCTGAACTCCCCAAAAGAAATGAAGTTGTTTTTACTTTTTCTGTGTCTCGTTCCTTTTGCCTGACCAGTAACAGGAAGTTCTTGGAAGCGTCCCAGAGAGTGGCTGGTCTTGTAAGAGTCCCAGCCCAATCCTGGAGGCGCCAGCGTCTTGGCACATTCAACGCAGGCGTTTTTAGAAGCACCTGCATGTTTCTTTCAATCATACTTCTCATCATGAAGCCTTAGAAACTCCCTCTTGTTGTTTATTAGTTGTAGGTCAGTGGGGGTAGGAATAGGGGGGATACTGAGGGAGGATTATGTAAAAAGAAGAAAACCAAAAACTAGCAGGTCAACCCAACCTCTCTTGTGCCTCTTGTCA
The DNA here is from genome assembly GCF_027595985.1 of Sorex araneus. Lineage (NCBI taxonomy): Eukaryota > Metazoa > Chordata > Mammalia > Eulipotyphla > Soricidae > Sorex > Sorex araneus. The sequence goes on from NC_073304.1 coordinate 232,393,276, forward strand.
CTTGTGCACTGAGTATACAAGAAAACGGTGATGAAATAGCTCAAAGATTGCAATCAAGTGGGGACCCTTACCCGTATTTGAACCCCAACATCAAGCTGTAACCTATTTCCGGTATGGAATCTACCTCTTTGACTGATCAAATGCACGGTAGGATAGCTAACTATATTTTTCTTTTTGGGTCACACCTGGCTATGCATAGGGGTGACTCCTGGCTTTGCACTCAGGAATTACTCCTGGTAGTGCTCGGGGATGCTGGGAATTGAACCGGGTCGGTCTCGTGCAAGGCAAATGCCCTACCCACTGTATCTATCGCTCCAGCTCCAGGATAGCTACCTTGTGGCACCACACCGTGTAAGTCGTTATGCAGACCCTTTGTTTTTCATCTTGGAGCACCTCAAGATTGATTTCTGTGGCAGTACGCGGACATTCCTACTACACTCAATGCTGAGCCTGGCGAAAGCCCTGAATCTCTTCCCATCCTTCTCCCCACTCAGATTTCTAAGCGGTTAGAATTCTGAAGGAGCTGGAGACAATGCAAGAGCAACAGCGATCATTTGCAGGAATACCTCCCCCAGTGCCTGCAGCTAAATGGGCACCACCTGATTTTGTTCTGGACTTGGCAGGAGTCAGAGCAATCACAGGATCATGGGGAGGGTTGCTAGGAGAAGGAGAGTCGCTAGTTCTTTGGCACAGGTTGCTGCAGCCATAAAGATCCGGTAATTCGTTCTGGTGAGGGCCAGAAAGAGCCTAGATCAACAGTGCTTGAGAGATGCTGTTCCTGCTCTTCTTTTTCTTCCTCTTGTTGGTTTCAGTCCCAGCAGCAGTTAGATTCCAAAAATGTAGCTCCTCTCTTCAATAAAGTAATGCATTTCTGGGAGAGTAAGCGAAATTCACAGTATAGATTCCTATGATAGCTCACAGATACCTACAAATCTGCCAGTTTATAGATCCAGACATTCTCTAGAAAAATATATGAAGGTAGCACTGTAGCACTGTCATCCTGTTGTTCATCGATTTGCTCAAGCAGGCACCAGTAATGTCTCCATTGTGAGACTTGTTGTTACTGTTTTTGGCATATCAAATACACCACGAGTAGCTTGCCAGGCTCTGCCATGCGGGAGGGATACTCTTGCTGGGCTCTCCGAGAGGGATGGAGGAATCAAACCCGGGTTGGCCACATGCAAAGCAAATGCCCTACCTGCTGTGCTATTGCTTCTGTCCTATATAAAGGATAACTCCAATTTTCACCTGATTATAAATCAGCAAATCTATCAGTAGTTGTTAATAGATCGCTATTCACTTATCTTTTATTTTGTGCCTGATGTGACACTCCAAGTACTTTGTGTGTAATTCTAAATAAAATAACTTGTGTGGAAGTAATGATAGCTGTTTTCTGAGAGGATTGGCTGTACATCTTCACTGTAATGGCATCAAGACATGAGCATATGTGGCCGGAGTAATAGCACAGCTGGGAAGGCGTTTGCCTTGCATATGGCCGACCCGGGTTTGATCCCCGGCACCCCATATAGTCCCCCAAGCACCACCAGGAGTAATCCCTGAGCATCGCTGGGTGTGACCCAAAAAGAAAAAAAAATCAAAAGAAAGAAAAGAAAAAAGACATGAGCATGTGAGAAATTCTATTCAATACGACATGAAAAAAAATCAAGTGCAGAGTTTTTAGAAACGATGTCCCTATTGACAATATTCTCATTATTCTCATATCGTATCAGTATTCTTGGTGTGACATCAAGAGTTAACGTGACTACCCAGCACTGTGAAATAGCCCCATGTAGACAAAGAAAGAATTTGAGTTCTGCCAGCATTATTGAGTCACCTGGTTATGAATCCAACTTTACCTGGACTAAAAATCATCTCCCTCTGGGTGGACATACATGCCATAATTGGAGGTTCAGTCCAAGGAGAAATTCCTGCTACTTTTAGCTGATGACACCCCAGTGGATGCCCAATGGACTTAGAGCGTTGTCTCTCCCATTTTGCAGGTGAAGAAATTAAATCTGCTAAAGATCCTATAAGTCTCCCAAGCCAGTAAGTTATGAATGTGCTCATACTTCTAAATCTATACACACAAACCCTCATGCCATGTTCTGAATAATATTAAAACCTGACATGTTGGGGCTGGAGTGATAGCACAGTGGGTAGGGCGTTTGCCTTGCATGCGGCCGACCCAGGTTCAATTCCCAGCATCCCATATGGTCACCTGAGCACCGACAGGGGTGATTCCTGAATGCAGAGCCAGGAGTGAGCCCTGTGCATCGCCAGGTGTGACCCAAAAAGCAAAAAACAAACAAAAAAACAAAAAAAACCCTGACATGTTAAAGAAACATCACCTCGGACGGACAGCATTGGGTCCATCAGAGAAATCTCAGGAGGCAATGGAATCACTCTATCTATAGGGTGATTAGAAGGTTCAGCCTTCTCTGAGAGCCTCCCACACTTTTGTATGAATGTAACTGAGTTGTCCATCCTTGAACCCACGGGGCACTGATTCCCAAGTGCTTTCAGCCCCCTGATCCACAAGAAAGCAGAGAGACATGTCGTGAATTTACCATCACAGACATTTTGGAATATTGGCTACAAAAGTGGTTGTCTCCAGGGGCAGAGCAAAGGATAATTCATTCCAATGGAGGATGAGTCTCTTCCTCCATTTTCCCCTTTTACAGTTCAAACAAGGTAAGAATCTCTCTCTGGGTCACTTCTCCTCGCTTAACTGTCAGTACAATGAAGTCTTCTGATCATCTCTTTTTTCAACTCCTTCTTTAGACCAACCAGTCCCAGGATGAGAGGAAAAATCACGTGAGCAAAGAATGAAAGTTCATCTCCTTAGTCAACTGGTGGCCATATTCAGTGTCTCTGATGGTGAACTGTGTGCAGACTGCTGCTGAACGCATTTCACGTCCTTCCATGGCCAACCATGTAAGCATGGAAATCCGTGTGGCATTCACAGTCTTCCTCTAATACACAGTTTTCACAATTAATTCTAATGCCTCTAGTAGAATGAACATACTACCTAAGTCAGATTGTCCTGAAGAAGCTTAACAGAGAGAATGAACCATGTCTATCACATACATTGTACATGGCAGCTGTGTTCAGGAATTTTCAATTATGTGGTAAATATTTAAGAAAAGGAAGAGAAACATCTCGAAAATTTTAATAAGCTGACAAACATTTGGTAAAATAATCATTAGGCAGAAGAGGGAAAGGATTCATAATTAATTACATATGGAAAAACTTTAAAACTCAATCTGAAACATTTCCCCATAGAAGAGAAGGGATGTTGGCATTGAGTTCTTTTTATTCTTTCATTTGTTTGATCCCTGAAGTTTAGACCAATTTGGTGACAAATGTGGTATAAATTCACCTTAAATTAATTCAAGTGGAAAAGTAAAAATAAAAAGGGTCCTGGAAGACTTTATCAAGAATGTAACTTCTTTGTTCTAGTTGTCCATATTTTAATTTTGTAGAGCTCAAACAGGTAAAAATAAGAGAGTCCAAAGTTTCTCCTGGCTTCCAAAGCTGGTTTTTCAAAAGCTTGATCTCAGAAGGTAAATTACTTTTTCCTGTAGCCCATACCAGTCCTCATAGAAGGTCCCTAATTATTCTACCACTATTATGCAGTGCTAATAATGGGTTATTCTCAGGGAACAGAGTGATAGTACCATGGGTAGGGTATTTGCCTTGCCCATGTAGTACAGTGGGTAGGGCATTTGCCTCGCACTTAGCCAACCTGGGTTTGATCCCCAGAATCCCATATGATGCCCTGAGCACTCCCAGGAGTAATTCCTGAATGCAGAGTCAGGAGTAACCCCTGAGCATCACCAGGTGTGACCACACAAGCCAAAAAATGATAATAATTTAAAACTTCCTAAAATAAAATTAAAAGACTGGGTTATTCTCATGACCTTGTCTGATTTATATGCTCTATCTTTGGAATGGAGGATAAACTTAAAGAACGACATGTTAGGGAACAGAACAACTCCCAAAAAGAAAGCTATAACAATAGACCCAATTGTTATAAGGGTCCTGTCCAGATTAACTTTGGACCTTCTCAAAGTACTCTATCCATTTAAATGGGAAGTATTTTTACTGCAAGAACTGTGTTTTATGTGTAGTAGTGTCATTGGCACGTAATGCTTTTCAAATGAATGAACGAATATTCCAGCCATTAACTATTGAATAGAGTTAAATTAAAGTATAGTTTCAAAAGTACACAGAAAGGAAACAACGAGAAAAATAGAACATACAAATTTCATCTAAAGTCTAGCCGGGAAAAATTATAGCAACTTCCAACTTGAGATTCTTTCATTTACAGTGGTTTCCAACCACTGGTTTGCAGACCAGCACCAGCGGGCAGGCATGAAAAGGTTGAAAGCCACGAGTCTCCTGCGGTGTTTATTAACCACTGGTCCTTGGACCAGTGCAGCGGGACTGCTGGTGGTCCACAGGCATAACACTGTTGAAAACCACGGCTTCAGAATATATGTTCTATTTTTTTCCAGAGAGTCTACACCATGTTTCCTGGGGACTGCCTGGAGGTGGAGGAGCTCAGGCCGGGGCTGCTCACGGGCTGACAGTGCTCTGTTGGTAGAGGTTGGGAGAGAGGTGCCAAGGCCACTGTAGCCACACCCGATCGTGCCCAAGGGCCACACAATGCTGGGTCTTGCAAAAAGTAACCAAGAGTTCTGCCACATGAGCTATCATAGCTGTTCACTTCCATGCTTTGAAAACTCCTAAGATTTAAAATATCGATTGTAAGATTGTTTTTATTATTATAAGTCTGTGATATGCTCTTCTAGATATTTTCGTACATTTCTTTTTCCTGGATGAGGAATATCATATAAAATATTAATAAACCTGGCCTGAATCTTTCCCTCAGATGCCATCAATTTCTCCTATTTACTGCATCTATTCTCAAAGTTACCTGAGAATAGAGATGGATTAGGTCCTGCAGGCCACAATATGCAAATTTCCACCATAGAGTTATGTAAGAATCATCGTCCAAATAATGCAATTATTCAATGGACCAGAATCATCATTATTTCGTAGGGTGATGTGCAGCAGTCAGATGAATCAGTACTCTCCTAATCTATACACCCCCTTTCTGCTTATTTTCTGTTGATTCTCAGTACACACTTTACATGGTTGCCCCAATTCTTTATGAAATGCAATATAGGGCGTTACTCTAGAGATATTTGTTTCAAAGGATGGTTTACATAAAACAGCTACTTTAATAAATAATAATAATAAGACTTCGAAGCTTCCCTGCCCCAGAGAGAGGAGCCAGCCACGTTTTAACCCTAGGACCTATGTTTTAAGTCACTTAAACGGTCACTGAGAAACTATTTTCCCCCCACATTGTATGTCAAAAAGCTTTTACAGAACCGTTCCAAGTGAGAACATTTAGAAACGTGCATGCCCTTGTGGCTCGAAAGCCATCAACACTCTTGCAAAGCCATATGCCTACCCTCCCGGGACCCAAAACTATTCCATTCTACCCAAAGTCTGTGGAATGTAAAGGCAGGGGCCTGAAACACTGCACGCTTTTCAAAAAAGTGCAAACTGGGAGCCGATGAGCCCATGGATTCACGACACGAGTGGACTGTTTCATCTGCACAATGAACTGTCAAAAACAATGGCCACATCACACATTTGCTCCTGGTCCCCAGCGAGAGGGGGGAAAAATTCCATCACCCCAATAAAGCTATCTCTCTCTTATAAAACCTTAGTGTGGGAATAAGGAAGAAAGAAAACTTGATTCAGACTCTGAAATCTCAGAGTCTGAATTCAAGACCCTGTGGGCTGGAAATAGGCAGCACGGGTCTCTCCCTTAATCCCCCCAACGGTCTCAGCACTCTGCCTGCTGCATGCAAATGGGCCAACCCTTCTCTCCGACACCCAGGATTATGAAAGCCGATTACACTCTCCTTGTATCATGGCATTCTTATTCTCTCAACATGCTGCAGAAGTGGAACAAACTGGCAGCAACGTTCTGCCAAGAACAAGAAAAGCCTGGTTTACTCAGAGAATTGCAAGTAGCCCTGAAGCCCAGAGAAGGGCCTCTGCTACACTGTGTGGACTCATGTGTAGACATATATATGCAGCTCACCCTTGAGAGAAGGAGAAGGAGGCATTGGATGCATTAGAAAACACCCTGAATGCCACCCATGTGAAATCTAATCCTGAAAGCAGGGTGAAATTATCGGAGACATTTAAGCAGTGGGCCAGTCAGACTGAATTTGATTGCCTGACCTCTCAAATATTCTCATTTACCTCATGACGCACGCAATCACTGGGCTCCTATAGGCAATCCACAAGCAAAGCTTCAACTCTTACGGAATCAGAACACCCCTAAGCAGTTGGAAATATTTCATAGAACAAACATGGATGGGACTTTAAAAAAAAATGTTGGATGAGGCATGATGAGTAGTAGTAAGAAAGAGGGGACTCTTCAAAAAAAGATTTCCCTGGATCGCAAGACGGACCTGGACCCCATCTACGAAGGAAAAACAGACAAAGTCTATGATTTCAGGCCGTTGGCGTTTGTTCGCCCAATACTCTCTCTATACTCTGTAGAAACATGGAAAAAGTACACAGGCCTGAGTGCGGCCCACACAGTTCCCTGACTCCTACACACAAGCTGCCTTGTCTCCTCCAGGAGTCTCGGTCTGGTCTGGGTCCATGCTCCTTGGGGGATCTGGCCATCTTCCGTCTTGCAGTTATTTCCCTATTTCTCTTAAAGCAAGAAAGTAGCTCGCCATCTTCCTTTCATTGCGCTCCGGGCCTCATGCATCATCCTGCCACCTACTGCTTCAAGACTTTATAATAATATCCCCGCAAATATTTTATATTTGGTGTTCAATATTGCTTAGGGTGTTTCTCTTTCCCGTTCTGCAAACAACGACGCCCTTCTTCATAAACTTGATACATTTCCCAGCCAAGAGCTTATTTAAAGATCAGCAAGTTTCCTATTAAACTCAGCGGTGAGCTCATCTACTTGCGAAGCTCATTCAAGCTAGAGGCTTTCGCGACCCATCCTTCCTCTGACACGGTTGTTTAGGCCTCTGAATCTTCAATTAGTCACCAAACTTCATCTTCTTAAATTTGTCTCTTTTTTCTTCCTCTCTGTTTCCTACAGAGATGGCTCTATCATCGGTCTATGATTTCAAAATTCACTGCAGGAGGGTGGGAAGGGAAAGCATATAGAATCCAAAGAGAGGAGATGAATTGAAGAGATGGAGAGAAGAAGGGAAGGCAGGGGGGAAGACATTGAATTGGAGTTTATTCTTAGCACTGTAGCACTGTCATCCCATTGTTCATTGATTTGCTCGAGCGGGCACCAGTAACGTCTCCATTGTGAGACTTGCTGTTACTGTTTTTGGCATATAGAATACGCCATGGGTAGCTTGCCAGGCTTTTTCATGCTGGCAGGATAGTCTAGGTAGCTTGATGGGCTCTCCGAGAGGGACAGAGGAATCAAACCCGGGTCAGTAGCATGCAAGGCAAACACCTTACCTGCTGTGTTATCGGTCCAGTCCCAGAGTTTATTCTTAGGACTCCAATTTCAATATCTCCTTACATAACTGCATGCCAGTCTTTAAATCTCTGTGGATTTCCTGCTTCCTTCCCACTTTTACTTGCATGGCCTCTGTGACACTGAATAAATATTCTAAGTGTATTAATTTTTTCAAATCATCTGTATTGTTTGTCTTAAATTTTAGGCATGTCTTATTTCTATGTGTGTTCTCTCTCTATCTGTCTCCTCTCTCTGTCTCTCTCTGAAGGAAACTCAAAAAAAGAGAAGTTGAAAGAGGATCAAAGAAATAATACAGGGTGGGGCTGGAGCAATAGCACAGCACGGAGGGTGTTTGCCTTGCACACAGCTGACCCGGGCTCAATTCCCAGCATCCCATACGGTCCCCTGAGCATCACCAGGAGTGATTCCTGAGTGCAGAGCCAGGAATAACCCTTGAGCATCGCTGGGTGTGACCCAAAAAGCAAAGGAAAGAAGGAAGGAAGGAAGGAAGGAAGGAAGGAAGGAAGGAAGGAAGGAAGGAAGGAAGGAAGGAAGGAAGGAAGGAAGGAAGGAAGGAAGGAAGGGAGAAAGAAAGAAAGAAAGAAAGAAAGAAAGAAAGAAAGAAAGAAAGAAAGAAAGAAAGAAAGGAAGGAAGGAAGGAAGGAAGGAAGGAAGGAAGGAAGGAAGGAAGGAAGGAAGGAAGGAAGGAAGGAAGGAAGGAAGGAAAAATGCAAGGGTTAAGACACTTATCATGCCCAGAGCTGACTCCAGATCAATCCCCAGAACTATATATATATATATATATATATATATATATATATATGTATAGTGCTTTTAAGCACTAGTAAGAATGATCTCCTGAGCACAGAGTCAGGAGTAAGTAACCTGAACACAGTCAGCTGTACTTCCCACCACACACACAAACACACACACACACACACACAGAACTAGAAAAATTAAAAAACAAGGAATGCTTATCAGAAGGATCTTATTTTGGGGCTGGAGTGATAGCACAGCGGGTAGGGTGTTTGCCTTGCACGCGGTGGACCCGGGTTCGATTCCCAGCATCCCATATGGTCCCCTGAGCACCGCCAGGAGTGATTCCTGAGTGCATGAGCCAGGAGTAACCCCTGTGCATCGCCGGGTGTGACCTAAAAAGCAAAAAAAAAAAAAGAAGGATCTTGTTTCATGACCTAGATATGAGTGCTCCTTCCCTCTTCCTGGAACTCTTTTTCCAATGCGTCTTTACAGCCTTTGAGGGGAAAACCTTCAAGAGGATTCTTCTTTCCTTCACACCCTTCCCTGTAAGACCATGTATTATCTATGCGACTTTCCTCCAGTTCTGAGTCTTTCTTAGCAAAGTACCTTACTATTCCCAAAGGAAGCTATAATAGATAAATGACACTCTATGTCTATCCCTCTCCCTCTGACTTATTGCACTGAGCATGATAGTCTCCATGTCCATCTTTTTATACACAAGTTTCATGACTACGTTAGGATGGGTGGAAGGGGTGGGAGGGAAACTGGGGACATTGATGGTGGGAAATCTATACCAGTAAAGAGACCGGTGATGGAACATTGTATGACTAAAACCCAATAGTGGACAACTCTGCAACTGTGTATCTCACAGTGATCCATATATATATATATATATATATATATATATATATATATATATATGTATATATATTTGAAAGATAAATAACAGGCTCTATCACTTAGTTGTCATAATCTATGCATCATTTCTTTTTGTCTTTTCTATCTTTTTTTACTTTGTGACACCCCTACCCCCAACCCTTGCCAAGTTATTCTCAGTTGCATAGTCCATTGTCCTTTCCCTATAGCAAAATATTTTCCACACAATATCCCTTGAGATTATCCTCCTTGCATTCTTTAGGGAGAGAAATAAAATTCTTGCTTGTTGTTTCTTCTGCATGTTATTCTCACTTCAATACAATACTCTAAGAATAAAGGACCTTTCTACAACCAAGAAAAATGACTTTTGCCTCCTTGGAATCCAAGGTCAGTTGACTATCATCATGTTAGTCTGGAAATAAAGCTCTGACTTTCAACTATCACCATATTGGACCAACTCTGAACCCTCAGACAAATCAGCATCATTAAAGATTTAGCATCATCAAGATCAGAAGTAGCTTAAATAATGAACATAAATTGCAGCCCTGTAATAAAAGTTTTGAATGGATATACTGATAGATATAGAAATACTCATCAAGTGGTTGTTTTTAACAGAAAAATATAAAATTCACACCCAGCATTAATTTGATAACTTATACAAAGTAGTAGATAGATAGATTGATAGAGTATAAACATATGTTTTGGGGCCACACCTCCCCAATCTCGGGGGTTACTCCTGCTCCTGGCTCTGCATTCAAAAATTACTCCTTGTGGTGCTCAAGGAACCATATGGGATGCTCAGGATCAAACCCAGCTTGGCTAAGTGCAAGGCAAGCTCCTTACCCACTGCACTACCACCCCAACTCCTGAAAGGAGCTTATATTTTTAATTTAAAAAGTTTGAAGAGTCATTAAACACTGAGTGATTTTTGCTTTTAGATGTCATCTTTTTAACTTTGGAAATATAATGCTTTGATAATCCTTTGATATCACTTGTATCACTTTTCATCTTGCTGTTCATCAATTTGCTTGAGCGGGCACCAGTAACATCTCTATTTGTCCCTGTCATGTGCTAGTGTAGCCCAATGGCATCTGCTCGCTCCGGGAACACAAAGAGCCTCAAACTGTTAGTTCAGGGTCTTGACAAAGAAGTCTGACCATCTCGTAGGTGGGAAGCCAGGCATTCTTTTGACATCCCATGGAATTCAGTCGGTAATAGCTCTAGTCCAGCAGTCGTCTCCAAATTGCATTACGTGTCCAGCCCATCTGATTTTGGACAACTTAGCAAACGAGGTAGCATCCCTGGTCCTGGATTGTCAACAGAGGTTGGACCTTTGATTCCTTCTCTCACTTGAGTGAAATGTGATATTCCAAGTATAGATCTTTCGATTTCTCTTTGGGAGACCCAAATAGTATTCTTATCGTCTTTTCATCAGGACCAGCTCTGTGAGATGTATGTTAGTGCAGGAAGAACAGTGGAGTCTAAAAGATGTGCCCAGAGCCGGAAGTTCTTTGTTCTCTTAACAACTTCTTCGACGCTCTTGAAGACGTCCCACGCCGCTCTCTTCCTCCTGCACAGCTTACGTGCCAGGTCATTCATCATGTTGAGTTCTCAACCCAGGTACACATAGCTGCTGCATTGGGAGATGTTGGTTCCATAGAGAGCAAAGGGAACGTCAGAAGAACCCTTTGATAATAAAGAGAACAATTTGAGGAATGACAAGAACAAGGAGTAATGAATCATGTTGGTGACCTGGAACATGGTAGAGGCTATGAAAATGTGAAGGCTCCACTGAGAGGTGCAGGGAGAAAGAAATGGAAAGACTTAGGATTGATTGATGATGGCAGTCAGAAAAAAAGTTCTCACTCATCAGACATTAATCATCCCTTATTAAGATCTTTCCACACCTTCTTCTCTTTAGTATACTCCCTGTGTGAACACACGTCACTCACAGCACAAGCTCACAAAATAGTATCAACAGCAAATATCTGTCTTCCATGCCACAAATCTTCCTTCACTCTACCCTAGTGTCGGTCCTCTGCTGAGCAATCTGCCTCTTTTGAATTTAGATAGCAGTGTTCGCCAATCAATATCTAGAGTCAATTGAGCTCAATTTTTTATTAATTTCCACCAATTAAAAATCATAACATTTAACCTTATTAAGCCTGTTTGTGTAAACTAGGGTAGAAGGACATTAGAGTCACATCTGTATCATATCTAGATATACGTGTATCACCTAGCATTGTGTCTGCCACAGAATAGGTCGAAAAAGAAATGATTCTTATCCACAGAATGTCTTAAAGGAAATAAAACTTTAAGTAGTGTGTTTAGTGTGAATTCAGATTATTTCTTCTCCCATGAATATTTGTTTTGCACTCTTTCCTCTAAAGATTAAATGACAGTTTGGGGCCAGTGCGATAGTACAGTAGGTAGGATGTCTGCCTTGCATGCAGCCGACCCAGATTCAATCTCAGGCATCCAATATGGACCCGAAGCACCACCAGGAGTAATTCCTGTGTGTGGACCCAGGGGTAAGCCCTGGACATAATCCAGCATGGCCTCAAAAACAAAATAAAAAAATATATTCAAAAAATAAAGATTAAGGGCTGGAGCAATAGCACAGCGGGTAGGGCGTTTGTCTTGCACGCGGCCAACCCGGGTTCGATTCCCAGCATCCCATATGGTCCCCCATGCACCACCAGAAGTGATTCCTGAGTGCAGAGCCAGGAGTAACCCCTGAGCATCGTCGGGTGTGACCCAAAAAGCAAAAATAAATAAATAAATAAATATTAAATGACAGAATCGGGCAATTGGTGGCAAAGGCGATCTTTTTTTGGAAACCAAGTGAAATCAAGTGCATTCAATACATAGCTACCCTTCCCCCTCTTACCTCCCTGGTTCATCTTTGCAGGCACTATAGGTCAGCATCATCCTAGAAATAAGAATAATGCACACTCTGTTCTTTGCATTTCTGGGGTGAGTTCTGACAGGGTGATTGCATCATGGTATGGCTCTGTAATGAACAACTTTCTCTGTCTTTGCTCATTGCTCAGCCTCAGATATTGGATCTGTATTTTGAGGACAATAAAAGTGTTTACAGGTGCAATTAGAGTGTAGTTAATTAGAAAATTTAAGGATTTAGGATAGGGCAAGGGATAGAACAAACAGGAAGTGTTCATTGCTATGATTAGTAGCAACTTTGCCTTTCACTTTCTTTCATAAATTCTCTCTTGCTCTACTGCTATATATTTTCTGATCATAGACTGTGCATATATTTGAGCATTATCTTATAGGAACATTCCCAACTATGAAGTAAAATACTGCAATTTCCCAAAGAGCTTCTTTATAAAGAAATATAGTTTCTCTGATAATTACTAATTATTTGTTACGTAGTCTTTAGATTTAGTATTGTTATTTTTCTAAAACTTGTTCTACCCTCATTAATTGTATGTTTCCTTTAAACACCAGATCCTAAAACTTATGAGGGTTTAATGAGCGATAGCATAGCAGGTAGGGCGTTTGCCTTGCAAGCGGCTGACCCGGGTTCAATTCCTCTGTCCCTCTCAAAGAGCCCGGCAAGCTAACCGAGAGTATCCCGCCCACATGGCAGAGGCTGGCAAGCTCCCTGTGGCATATTCGATATGCCAAAAACAGTAGCAATAAGTCTCACAATGGAGACATTACTGGTGCCCGCTCGAGCAAATCGATGAACAAAGGGATAACAGTGCTACTTATGACAGTGCTACAGTGCTTTTTCTTTTTTTTTTATATTGTTATTTCAAATTCTATATCACCTTGGGAGCAAATCTTCAGTTTTTAATTTCCCATTGAGAAAGAGCTTATGTTTTCACAAGTATAGCAACTGTTTCTTCACATACTTAGTAACTTTGAGTTGCACCTTGGTTACTAAAATGATGTTACAGATACTCTGGGTTCAGTTATGTTTCCTTAAAGTACCTTGGCTTAAAAAAAACACCCCTACACACATTTATTATAGCTATCTGTTATGGGACAGAATGAATGTTTCTCTCCCTGTTTTCATCTGCTTCCTCAGCTTCCTACTTTAAACTGCTCTTTTGCAACGAGGGACATGCTGAAATAGGGTAATTTTTTTTAAAGCAAGTGTTTCTTGGCAGAATACACCCTTCTGACTCTGAAATACAAATTCAATTTTGCCTGAGCCTTTATTGGGCTCCTTGGAAGCTGTCTAGTGCATCCAAGAAATTTGGGAAAGGCTGAAACAGAATAGGAAGCGGTTCCTTTCTAAATTCTTCCTCTCCAACTTTTCTGATACTGTTGCCACCCGAATATTCTTTCTGCTGACTTCTCTAGCTCAGAAGACCAATATTTGAATCTGCACTCTAGCCGTCTCACAGATGCAAAATGATTGGGGCCAGCTCTCGTGTTAAAATCTCAGAAAATAAAAACACTCCTTGCTCTTGCCACCTTTCAAACAAATTCCTTTTGCTAGACGCTGGCCCTGGGTTCTTCTCCGTGCCCTCCTAAACTGCATTTTGCAATTCATGTAAAATGGTTAGTTTTTCACCCAGGAGAAGAGCTCCTTGGCCATCACAACGAGGCTTGCCCTGAGTATAATTCCTCGGGATTATTTATATCTCTCCGAGCAAAACTCTCTGGTGGAGTTTTTAAAAAGAAAAAATATCCAAATAGCACCCCTCTGAATATTCATGTTTCCCCTCCTGTGGTTCTTTCCACTCCTTAGTCCATGAATCCATTTTAATTAGTTGGTAAAATGCCTATTTACATTTCTATGCTGTTGGAGGACATCTGTCATTTTGATTTCTATGTTCCACTCTCTGTAGTAGTTGAGCAGGCACTCTTGCTCCTGTTTTAAAAATAAAGAAATATAGGTCTCCATAGTTTAACTCTTACAAGATTGTGCAGCAAATCAGGAATTCGAATGCAAATATCCTGGTCTTTTATTGAATATCCGAATAATAAACTTTAAACACACACACAGTATAAAAGTCTTGTTTGTTTGTTTTTTTTAACAGAGATTATTTTATACTTTAGAATACTGGATTTGTTCCTGCATCGCTTGTCACTTGTCATCCCATTGATCTTCGATTTGCTCCAGTGGGTGCCAGTAACTTCTCCATTCGATCCCTGTCACGTGCTGGTGTAGTCCAATGGTATCTGCTCACTCCAGGAACACGAAGAGCCTCAAACCATTCATTCAGGGTTTTGACGAAGAAGTCTGACTATCTCGTAGGTTGGCAGCCATGCGGTCTTTTGACGTCCCGTGGAATCCACTTGTACTTGTTACATTCCAAAATCCACTGTGCTTGTTACATTCCAAAATTTCTAGGCATGACAATAAACTTCTCAAGGCATGATAAAGAGAAATCACATAAGACAAGTCTTGAC